>NC_081761.1:27041698-27254198 GCF_963082965.1 Carassius carassius
TGGACTCTCTGTAATCATCGCTGAAGAACTGGCTCTGTCTTTTCCGATGAGTGGGCATTGCATATTCTTCATCGTGGCGACTGCATCCGCACCACTCGCATCAAGGAAAATGTTCTGATAATGTTCAAAAAAGTTTTTTTTTCTTACTTCTCTCATGTTTTCATCGAGAAACCTGAGATGTTTGTGCCGAGGGTCTAGGGCAGACGCGAGAAGAGGAGTTTTCACTGCATTCTCCAAGTTAGCGGTGTTTATTCGTTGCTTGAAAGATGCTGCAACAATGTTCTTGTATCACTTTCTGTGATTCTCCACGGCATATTTGAAGTACTAGAAGACCGCAGTTCTTTTAGGGGGCGTTCACATATCGCGTCTTTTGCGCGCTCAAGTTCGTTATTTCCAATATAGGCGCGCGGTATGCGCGCTCATAATGGAGGCGACGCGGTCGCGATGCGCACGCGGTGCGACGCGGTCCCGTTTTTTCCAGGCGCGTCCGAACAGCATCGAGTTAAAAACATCTCAACTTTCAGAATGCCGCAAGCGCACCGCAGGTCATGTGACAAGAACTAAACATTCAGCTTCATCCTGTAACAACGTTGAAAGCTCAGCCAAGATGAAGGAACAGCTGATCATAGCTGTATATGGATTGGCATTTTGAAATAAATTTAGTAGCAGAGCTACTGAAAGCGATTTTTTTTTTTTTGTGCTGCAAATCCATTTATCCTTGCTGAAATTTCCGAGTCTTCATGGAGAGAACGCGTCGCCTCAGGAGCGCTTCTGCCCGAGCGCTTTGGAAAGAAGGAGAAAGCGGAGCGCATAGCCTTTTCCACGCCTTATTAGGCGCGATATGTGAATGGCCCCTTAATCATTCATTATTTTTTGCTTGCATACACCTTCAAATATGCCGTGGAGAATCACAGAAAGTGACCAAATTAGGTTTTATTGTGAACTTTTTTTTTTTTTTTTTTGCGAAATTCGAATATCATTTTTATTTATCGAATAATTCGAGCAGAACGAATATTCGAATGTTCGACTATCCGTGCACATCCCTAGTCTCAAGAGGGTCTGGCTGCAGGCTTGCACTTGCATTCTCAGACTTGCACTCTCAGACACTTGCACTTCCGCTAGTGACATCACTTGCAGTCTTTATTTTTTATTTTGTTGAATTTTTTTATTACTTTTTGTTTGAATTTCCCAACATTTTATAACAGTAGCCAGGTGGGGAAGACAAGAAAAAAGAAACTAAATTACAATGTCACTTGCAATCGCCTGTGACGTCACTTGCAATCAACACAAATCGTGCGTGTTGCCAATGGAGACAAGACGCTGTGGTGGTGATTAAACGATTAAAACTAATTTAGTACTATAACGTACAGGGTCCTGCAAAAAAAAAGACAAGACCGGCAAATCCGTGGCCAGAACACCAGAATTAGGGCTGCAACTAACGATTATTTTGATAATCGATTAATCTGTCGATTATTTTTTACGATTAATCGATTAATCGGTTTATGTACTTATATTTTAGTTTTTTCCATTTTTTCCCCAAGTAAATTATTAATAAATGGTCTTTATCATTCAGCATAGATTTAAGAGATTTTAACCATTTTGCACTGTCATATCCTCATCAAAAATATACCTGGAGTTGTTTTATTGTGTTAGTAATCCTTTGTCGAACTCTTCTGCAATCAGAACACTGACCCATACTCTAGCAAATTTCACAAGGAGATTTAAAATAATGTTTTCACCATGGCAGTCCTTAGAGCTCCTAAAGTAGTTTAACATCCCGAACAAAGCTTATTAAGGAATCTTTCAGAAAATATTTTCACGAAGAATAAGGATAAAACAGAATAAAATTGCAGTGCATTGTATTTTATTATTTACTGGGAAAAAGCTTTATAGCTTTTGCTGTGAAATTGTAAACAATCCTTCAAAAAAAGTGCCAATGGCATGAAACCTGAATGGAACTCACAATTTAAAGTAAAATCCATCAGAAGGTTGTCCAGAAAAAAAAATAGGACACACACAAAAAACCTGCTGTGTGAAAAAGAGCATTGAATAATACTTAGAAAAAAAAGTGCATTTCAAATATCTACATTTACCTCTCTCATTCAGTCATAATTAGGCTGCACGACTGAATTTTGAACTGGTAAACGACAAACTGATCACAGAACATGTTTGTAAAGCTTTAAATGTTAACTGTTAAAAAGCAATGTTATCAGCTTTTACGACTAAACATTTGCAAACAACATTGTACTGGAGAATCTGCACAAATAAAAGTCTTAGGGGCCGTTCACATATCGTGCCTAAAAACGCGTGGAAAACGCTAGGCGCACCGCTTTCTCCTTCTTTCGCTCGTGCAGAAGCGCCCCTGAGGCGTCTGCCTTTGATAAGCAACCGTGACGTGCTCTCTCCTTGAAGACGCGGAAATTTCAGCAAAGGATAAATGGATTTGCAGCTCAAAAAATCGCTTGCAGTAGCTCTGCTACTAAATTTATTTCAAAATGGAAATCCATATACAGCTATGAGCAGCTGTTCCTTCATCTTGACTGAGCTTTTAACGTTGTTACGGGAAAGGATGAAGCTGATTGGTTAGTTCTTGTCACATGACCCGCGGTGCGCTTGCTGCATTCTGAAAAGTTTAAATGTTTTTAACTCGATGCGGTGCGGTGTTGGAAATAACGAACTTGAGCGCGCAAAAGACACGATATGTGAACGTTCCCTTAAACAATGCAGTAGTGCAGAGTTTACAGGTTACTCTTCTTTTTTAAAGGCTGCAGAGACGCTGTTCAGGAAGCACGTGACATAAAACAAGGCCAGCTATTGGCTATTCGCTACTTCTCCTGTTGTACTGGCTGAGTAAAACCTCCGGTGGCTCATTACTGCCACACTTTGGTCACCGCAGATTTGAAATATGCACGAAATGAGCCGCTTACGGCAAATAAAAGTTATTTAGCAACGAATCGATGACTAAATTAGTTGCCAACTATTTTAATAATCGATTTTAATCGATTAAATCGATTCGTTGTTTCAGCTCTAACCAGAATATGAACGTTTTCGCAAAGTCTCTCGCTAAGCGTAGAAAAAAACACTTAACATGGCTTAATATATTAAAAAGATACTATTAAATTATCAAATTAAATATACAGTTCATTAATATAATGAATATGCATATAGTATTTTCCTCACATGCCGCAAAATGTGGCATAATGGACTAAGATGATAAAGGCCAAACTCAATATGCTTCTCTACATTACTAAAATACCGTACATAACTAATATGTACAGGCAAGCAGGTGAGCCCAGAATAAACGCAGCATGCAAAGTTTCTCGTTAAGCATTTTTCCATATAGAATAAACTGTCTACAACTCGTTTATATCACTGTCTTTGTGCATTAAGCTACATTGTGTTTTATTTATAATGATTTTCTATAGGAGGAATACATTTAATGTACAATTTAACGCACTGCGTTCTGTACTCGTCTGCTTGCCTGTACGGAGTTGATCCTTTTAAAAATCACTTAATGCATTTCCTAATGCACGTTCATATTTGCTGGTCTGTATATACATTGAGTCAACAACAAGACATATAGGCTAGGCCTACTGAATTGTCTTTATCATCTTAGTCTGCACTACATTAAGCGTTTTGCTGAATGGGAGGACAAAGTTTGTGCATTGTGTTCATAGCCATCTGCTTACCTTGTAGTTCTTTAAATAATAACTATATATCGAATTTGGTCTTTTAATTGAACCTAATGTATCTTAATACATTATGCCATATTAAGTGTTTTTTTTTTCTACAGGAGGAAAACGCTTAACGAAAGTCTTTGTGCATTGCGTTCATATTCTGCTGTTCTGTGGCCACGGTCCGGGCTTGTCTTTTTCTTGCAGGACCCTGTACGTTATAGTACTAATTTAGTTTTAATCGTTTAATCACCACCACAGCGTCTTGTCTCCATTGGCAACACGCACGATTTGTGTTAATTATAAGTGACGTCACAGGTAGCGGAGAGTGCAAGTAGCGATTGCAAGTGACATTGTAATTTAGTTTCTTTTTTCTTGTCTTCGCCACCTGGCTACTGTTGTAATAATTTTTATTATTACTTTTTGTTGGAATCTCTCAACATTTTACAACAGTAGCCAGGTGGTGAAGACAAGAAAAAAGAAACTAAATTACAATGTCACTTGCAATCGCTACTTGTGGCATAATGTATTAAGATACATTAAGTTCAATTAAAAGACCAAATTCGATATATAGTTATTATTTAAAATACTACAAGGTAAGCAGATGGCTATGCACAAACACAATGCACAAACTTTGTCCTCCCATACAACAAAACGCTTAATGTGGCCTAATAACAGACTAAGATGATAAAGACAGTAGCATAGCAGTAGGCATAGCATATATGTCTTGTTGTTGACTCAATGTATTGTGGCGGGAGGAGCACAAGACAGACACAGTGGGCGTGGCGTCAGGCCTCGGAGAGGCTTTTATTAACAAAAAATCAAATAAAACAGGGGATAAAGGTGACCAAAGGGGAAGAGTGTCCATAATAAACAGGGAATCTGGTGTCCTCGTAGTGCTGCGGGGTTCGTGTGGGTCGGGCAGTGTTCATGGAGGAAGGGTCCAGGTAAGGGGCGGAGTCCGGCGGCCGCACGCGCTCCCCTCTTTGGTCCGGGGCACGAGGGGCGGCGGCTTCCTCTAGCGGCCGCATCACTCTCGTTGGCCGTGGCGCTGGCAGGGGATGGATGGCCCGGCATCCTGGCCCGACAGCCATGTAAACGGGTAAGATTCCCATCCGGATCGTGGGTCCGAAAGCTCACGTCTCTGGTGGCGCGGGAGTCCCTCAACGCACCCTTCCTGGACCCACGAGGACACCAGTGTGCATGCACGGGGAAGAGACAGGTCTCCCGAGGAGAGGCGCGTTGGGCTTTTAAACAGCGGCGGTGATGAGGCTACATTTTCTTCAGGTGTGCCCCATCACACGCCGCCAGCCCTGACTCGTCCAGCGCCCCTCCTCTCACACACCCACTCCAGTCGGGAGCCTGGTGAAGGGCGGCGATTTAGGACGGGGTGCCGGTGACAATCAGGGAGGAGGCAGCTGACTCGTCACAGTATATGCAGACCAGCAAATATAAACGTGCATTATGAAATGCATTAAGTGATTTTTACAAGGATCAACTTCATACAGGCAAGCAGACAAGTACAGAACGCAGTGCGTTAAATTGTACATTAAGCATTTTCCTCCAATAGAAAATCATTATAAATAAAACACATAATGTAGGTTAATGGACAAAGACAGTGACATAAACGAGTTGTATACAGTTTATTCTATATGGAAAAATGCTTAACGCGAAACTTTGCATGTTACGTTTATTCTGGGCTCACGTGCTTGCCTGTACATATTAGTTAGGTATTTTAATAATGTAGAGAAGCATTGGCCTTTATCATCTTAGTCCATTATGCCACATTTCGCGGTATGCGAGGAAAATACTATATACATATTCATTATATTAATGAACTGTATATTTAATTTGATAATTTAATAGTATCTTCTTAATATATTAAGCCATGTTGTGTTTTTTTTTCTACGCTTAGCGAGAGACTTTGCGCAAGTGTTCATATTATGCTGTTCCATGGCCACAGATTTACCGGTCTTGTCTTTTTCTTGCAGGACCCTGTACGTTATAGTACTAAATTAGTTTTAATCGTTTAATCACCACCACAGCGTCTTGTCTCCATTGGCAACACGCACGATTTGTGTTGATTGCAAGTGATGTCACAGGTAGCGGAGAGTGCAAGTAGCGATTCCAAGTGACATTGTAATTTAGTTTCTTTTTTCTTGTCTTCGCCACCTGGCTACTGTTATAAAATGTTGGGAAATTCAAACAAAAAGTAATACAAAATAAAAAATAAAGACTGCAAGTGATGTCACTAGCGGGAGTGCAAGTCTGAGAGTGCAAGCCTGCAGCCAGACCCTCTTGAAAACTTTCAGCGCTTGCATACTGTCTGTTTTAAATTAAAAAGCATCTCTGTTTTGCATATAGCTGAGTGTTTTTGTTTTTGGCTATTCGTTACCAAAACCAGTGACTTTAAATTGCTAAATTGGTCGAACTGATGTGTGTGTTTTAGCTGAAAAAATAAATAAAAATCCTATAAAGCTGTTTAGGGTTTGTCATGCATTGGTAATGATTGTAGTGTTTGTGTTGTGGTTTTGATATAATAAGCTTTGCATATGCAATGTTGAACTGCACTTATAACAAGGCAAGTCTACAAAAACTTTTACCTGTCTGTTGATATGATGCACAAAAGTTTTAAAGAGCATTTTATGCATTATCATTCTTAGTTCATTTGTCTAAAATGCAAAATACAAAACTGCAGAATTATCACACAAAGTAGTGTTTTTTTATCATGTAAATTTCTTTATACTATATCTGACGGTTTATGCTCATTTAGTACATTTGATCTGCATCGGCCGATAAGTTTTTCTGTTTGGCCGATGTTCTGCTTGTGCACCTTTTCCTACCAATTTTCTTCCAGTCAGCTTTGCATTTAATATGCTTTGATACAGCACTCTGTAAACACCCAGCCTTTTCAGTAATGACCTTCTGTGACTTAGGCCATCCTTAAAAATATTCTTGTTTGCCGTAACCCGACCGACCCTGTCAATTTAGCACCGACTCAATTTTTTATTTTTTTTTTGCTTTTAGTCCGACCGACTTGCCGATTGTAAATTTGCGTTAAGACCGACCAATTATTTTTTAACTCTTCAAACAACTAATACAAACGCAATAAAATACTATTAATTATATTTAAGTATTGTAAATATATAAATTGCCTTGGCCTACATACAAATGAAGGCTATCTTCTTTAATTTAAAAAAACCCCTTGACGTCATCTGTGTTTACACGGATGTCACACTGTGGCCTGTGCGTTCGCTTCGTCTCAGACTCTCACTCACTGTCAGAGTCAACGGTTCGCGCTTGGTAATGATGGCTGCGGCTGCAGTAAACTAAATGTTCGCAGTCACTGTTCAGAGTCATACGGGTTCGGGCACCATAATACATCTAAAAAAATTCATTAAAACAGCTCGACAACGCTTTAACTTGGCACGAAGTTCTGGAAAAACTGTGCCCATATCTTTTCCCATCCCTTCTCCTCTCTAGTCTAAAACCATGACCGTGTCGACTGTCACTTTATGTTCGAAAATCTATTTATGTTCGAATCAAGCACGATGGTTGTCAACCAACACAAGTTTCGAAAACGAAAATAAGAAAATGATTTTAACGACCTTCTCTCGGAGCGCGTCCAGGTTTTTTTTTTTTTTTTTTTGAACAGGCGTCACACAGCAACTGCAGCTTCGGACAAACAGGCATAACAGCAAATAATACTTCTGCACAATGTTTCTCTTTTTACAACAGAAATGTTAATTCAGCCGGTATTCAGTCTCATACAGTTTCGGGCTTGAATCGCCTAGGGCTGTCAAAATAGCTGAAAAACTAAATTCAATTTTTTTTACTTAAATATGATCAAAATTCGAATTGTGTTCGAATTTAAAATGCATAATTTCAGTTAGGGTGAAGAAAAGGTTTTTGCTTCTCTTCTGAGGCTCAAGATAGCGCATCAAGCAAAATATTACTGCATGTTTATTCAAAGCATTAGAATACATGACTGTGAAAAAAACATAATATTTCAAATAATGTTTATGAACCAATTATTATTAAGTTGTTTAAAGAACTAAACGAAACAAAACAGCATCATGTATGCATGCATTGTTAAATAAATAAAAAGGGCGGAAAACCAGTCACACAGGATACATTTTTTCATTTAAAAGCATGAGATGCAGTGGGATGGGGAACAAAAACCCAACATAAAGTCTCGAAATATTTTTAGAAAATTAAATTAATACATAAATTTTACATGTCTTTCTAAACATGCGGCTCTCTTGTGCAAGACGGGAGTCCAAAGGTGTCCCTCTAGAAAATGCGCGAAATATTCATTCTGTGTGAACGGCTTGGTTTCAGTTTTGATGTAAACACTATCTTCTCCACATTGATGTTTTTTTTTTTTTTAAGTGGCTTCAACTGGATAGGCTAACATAACCTTATAATGCAATGGCACATACATCGTCATCGCTTCTCGTGTGCGTGCACAAGGTGAAAGATGAGAAAGCAGATACTGCGTGTCGAGCTCATCCGCCTTTGAAAGTTGTGTAGACACAGCTGTGCGCACGGCGAGAAGGAATGGAACACGTACCGGGGCTCATAAGGCAGCTTCCTTAATGCACACCTAAAATTTGAATGCGCATTCGAATGTGGATTTTTATTTTAAATTGGACGAATATTCGAAAAAAAAAATTGGCAACCTAAGAAAATCCCCTATGCGATATTTTTGTCGTTGTTGAAATTTAATCGTAAACACAGCCATGTTTGAAGCCTGCAGTAAATGTTTTGCATTATGGCAGTCCACTCTGCTTATTGTTTTTTGAAAATGTTGCGCTCCTGTTTGTCATTGTGCACGTAACTTCACGCCAATAAATCATCAGAAATATTGGTCTTTACCAATATATTGAATTCCTTTACATTCCTCCTGCCTATTGTCCGTGGATTTACCTATATTTCATGTTATTTGCCGTATAAAACTTTAGACATGCAAAATCGATTTTACAATCGATTCAATGAACACTCGTCACTCAAATCAAACAGCATTTTTTTTTCACAAAAGTGACAACCCAAGAAAGCAAAGTAAACGTTCTCTCATTTGTAGGTTGCATTGATATGTAGCGGTGGATGCAAGTAAAACAGTACCTCATTTTTTTTCTCACCTGAAATTCATGCAATAAACATGTTTTTGACAGAGATTTAAATTTGTTTGTGGTCTATATAGCCTGCATCAAAATGAGGTTTGCAATGATGCACCCGAGCGCATGGGTTGAAGACCCAGTCAGTGACGTCACGATATGCTAATTTTAGAGCTGAAACAACGAATCGATTTAATCGATTAAAATCGATTATTAAAATAGTTGTCAACTAATTTAGTCATCGATTCGTTGCTAAATAACTTTTATTTGCCGTAAGCGGCTCATTTCGTGCATATTTCAAATCTGCGGTGACCAAAGTGTGGCAGTAATGAGCCACCGGAGGTTTTACTCAGCCAGTACAACAGGAGAAGTAGCGAATAGCCAATAGCTGGCCTTGTTTTATGTCACGTGCTTCCTGAACAGCGTCTCTGCAGCCATAGACATGATGTCTGCAGCATTCAGCGTGATGTGGGAGTACTTTACATTGAGCCTTTAAAAAAGAAGAGTAACCTGTAAACTCTGCACTACTGCACTGTTTAAGGGGATGTTCACATATCGCGTCTTTTGCGCGCTCAAGTTCGTTATTTCCAACACCGCACCGCATCGAGTTAAAAACATTTAAACTTTTCCGAATGCCGCAACCGCACCGCGGGTCATGTGACAAGAACTAACCAATCAGCTTCATCCTTTCCCTTAACAACGTTAAAAGCTCAGTCAAGATGAAAGGAACAGCTGATCATAGTTGTATATGGATTTCCATTTTGAAATAAATTTAGTAGCAGATTTTAGTAGCACATTTTTTGAGCTGCAAATCCATTTATCCTTTGCTGAAATTTCCGCGTCTTCAAGGAGAGAGCACGTCATGGTTGCTTAGCAAAGGCAGACGCCTCAGGGGCGCTTCTGCCCGAGCGCTTTGGAAAGAAGGAGAAAGCGGTGCGCCTAGCGTTTTCCACGCGTTTTTAGGCGCGATTTGTGAACGGCCCCTAAGACTTTCATTTGTGCAGATTCTCCAGTACAATGTTGTTTGCAAATGTTTAGTCGTAAAAGCTGATAACATTGCTTTTTAACAGTTAACATTTAAAGCTTTACAAACATGTTCTGTGATCAGTTTGTCGTTTACCAGTTCAAAATTCAGTCGTGCAGCCTAATTATGACTGAATGAGAGAGGTAAATGTAGATATTTGAAATGCACTTTTTTTTCTAAGTATTATTCAATGCTCTTTTTCACACAGCAGGTTTTTTGTGTGTGTCCTATTTTTTTTTCTGGACAACCTTCTGATGGATTTTACTTTAAATTGTGAGTTCCATTCAGGTTTCATGCCATTGGCACTTTTTTTGAAGGATTGTTTACAATTTCACAGCAAAAGCTATAAAGCTTTTTCCCAGTAAATAATAAAATACAATGCACTGCAATTTTATTCTGTTTTATCCTTATTCTTCGTGAAAATATGTTCTGAAAGATTCCTTAAGCTTTGTTCAGGATGTTAAACTACTTTAGGAGCTCTAAGGACTGCCATGGTGAAAACATTATTTGAAATCTCCTTGTGAAATTTGCTAGAGTATGGGTCAGTGTTCTGATTGCAGAAGAGTTCGACAAAGGATTACCAACACAATAAAACAACTCCAGGTATATTTTTGATGAGGATATGACAGTGCAAAATGGTTAAAATCTCTTAAATCTATCTATGATAAAGACCATTTATTAATAATTTACTTGGGGAAAAAACTAAAATATAAGTACATAAACCGATTAATCGATTAATCGTAAAAATAATCGACAGATTAATCGATTATCAAAATAATCGTTAGTTGCAGCCCTAGCTAATTTGTTTAAATTCATACCGACGTCATCGCATCACAAAAATTTACTTTTTTTTTTTTTTACATTGAAACTTGGAAAAAAAAATATAGACCGACCTACCGAGCCTTTAAAAAAAAAAAAATTACTGTTACTGCAAACCAAAATATTTTTAAGGATGGCCTTACCCTCTTTGTGGATGGTGTCAGTGATTGTCTTATGGACCATTGCCAAGTCAGCAGTCTTCCCCATTATATTGGTTTCCAAGAACAAGAGGTACCCAGAATTTATACTGTAGGAATGGTCATTTAATGAAACTCAAATGTAAATTTTTCAGGAAAATGCTTAAATATCTGAAGACATTTCAGTAAAATCGAGTGTGAGCCAATCTCTGATAATATTATATATGCAAACAATTGAAACTAAAATTAAAAGTAGAGCAGAAAATATAACAGTTAAAGGTAATTCAAAATATAAAAATGCTTAAATATTACTTCAGGCTAAATCTGCAGTGACGCGCTGACTTTACCGATTAGCGATTGGCTCTTTCATTCAGAAGGCGGGGCTTCTTGCGATTGAGCGGCCATATTGAGTGTTGCAGTTTTCCCCATTCAAAACTATACAAGTGCCACATCTTGGGTATTCTATAATCTTTGTCTGAAGTCATTGATTCAGTAGTGCTGTACTGAATGTGGAAGAGCAGATTCCAGATTTGCTGACAGAATGAGGTGATGTTAGTGATCTCACCACCTGCTGGCTGAGCACAGAACTGTGTAATAAAGAGGAAACAGAAGCTGCTCCAAATAGAACCGTTCAGAGTAAATTACCATCATTTACAGAGTTTGCAGGGGACAATGTGAGCATGTGTGTGTTTCGGCACACACTCACACAAGTTTAGCCTGCCATGGATTGTCTTTAGAAAGCACTAACCATAAGAAAAGATGGATCTGCATGTGCAGTTTTATTTAGGAGAACCTTAAGTCAAAATAATTTACTATAAAAATAATGAGGTTCATCTAAAAAAAAAAAAAGTTTGCATTTTCATCTGTAGAGGATTATATTCATTGCTTTTATCTTTATTTGTGAAACTGAATATGCCTTAGGTTGCACCTATCCAAACTTTTTTTAGATGGTTTGCAGACATACCTTATTTTTTCCTTTAAATTGTACATTTCGTCAGTTTAAACATTTGATGTTTTCTTCTTTTGATATGTTCTATTGTGAATATATTATGGGTTTATGAGATTTGCAAATCATTGCATTCTGTTTTTACATTTTACACAGCGTCCCACATGTAACAGAGCATACTTTAAAGGGGTCATATTAGGCGATTATTAGGCGAAGTTTTCCTTTCTCTTTGGAGTGTTACAAGCTGTTGATGCATTGATAAGATCCCTTAAGCTGCAATGACTAAAGTCTCGATCCCAAAGATATATTCTTTATCAAAGTTAAGAATATCCACACCCTCCTACAGGGGCTCGTTCTAACACCACCCACCCCACCCCCCCCCCACCACCACCACCACACACACACACACGTCTACATCACTGTGTGTGAAGATTTACATTACAACGCCTAAATGTTTCCGCAAAGAAAGGAGTAACTTTTATTCTCACTGTAGTATTGTTGCTGCCGCTGCCATGTCGTGGAGGAAAATGCCAGCTGCTCTGACTCACAAACTGTATATTTGTTTTCAGCCACAAATGATTCAAATGCGAGTTCTGAGCAGTGTAGTGCGTCGTTTCTCCTTTCACAAACACAGACAAATGGTTTTATGTTTACGTGCCACGATTCGCAATGCAAGGCATAAAAAGACAATATACTGTATTTTCCGCACTATGAGGCGCACCGGATTATAAAGCGCACCTTCAATGAATGGCCTATTTTAGAACTGTTTTCATATATAGGGCGCACCGGATTATAAGGCGCATAGAATAGAAGATACTGCAGTCAAACGTTTGACAGGGTTTGCGTTATGCATCCACTAGATGGAGCTGTGCTAAAGGGAATGTCAACATTTTGACAGAGCGCCTTGATCCATATATAAGGCGCTCTGGATTATAAGACGCACTGTCGTTTTTTGAGAATTAAAGGCTTTTAAGTGGGCCTTATAGTGCGGAAAATACGGTAAGTCATTATAATCCATAATTATGTCCCCACTGGATGCAACAAATGCCTCGTTTGCAATGGGTTTTATTGGTTTTGTCTCGTCACGCTGGGACACGGCATCACAATATGTTAAGGGGTGTAACATTTCCATCACACACTTGAGGTAATCAGCCAATCACAATGCACTGGATAGCTGGCCAATCAGAGCACACCCCGCTTCTCAGAAATATGAGCTTTGTAGAAAATGAACATGTTTCAGAAAGGCGGGGCATAGAGGAGCAACAATGTACAGTATGTAGAAAATTTTGTTTTTTGAACCGTAAACCACATAAACATAATGCATTACATCAAATATACAATATAATGTTATTTTTAGAGATGTCATATAACCCCTTTAACAGTACTGACCAAGAATTTTTTTTTCTCCCTCAAACTTTTCTTTTTTCTCTCATATGTACTCAGAGATGCTATGAACACAAGCAGTACAGAAATGGACTGAAATTCTGCAAACAGATTCTCTCCAATCCCAAGTTTTCCGAACATGGAGGTAAGAACCCTGACTGGAAGTGTTCATAACGTACAACTACACTCCTATTTCATTTTAATGTGAATAACAAGAACAAAAATCGAAATGAATTAATATATTCTAAGTAGGCCTGGGCGATAAAACGGTATCAATATTTATCGACGATACTCCTTCATCGATAACAATATAAATGTTTTTCGCAATGCCGCACCATATTAGGCACGTGCTATGAATGACACACACAAACATGAACGTGAGTGCTGTGCCTGCCTGTGATGAGTAAATTGTTAATAAAAAGAAAAATAATATTACTTGAATTTAAAATAAAAAAATGCATTTAAATGCAAAAATGGTACAGCCAAATGTTGGGTGTGCATTAGGGAGCGTCATCAGTGGCGAGCGAGATGCGGTGATGTAAGTGATGTTGTGTTTTAATGTTTTGTTAGTCTAACCAACGAGACATGCCACTGCTGCATTATACATTCATATACATATATATATATATTTATAAAATATATGCGAGAGAGCGTGCGAGCGAGCCCCGGCCGCACGCTCACAGTCTTCAAACAACACGAGCGCTGTCTTGCTCTCTCTCCCTCGCGGATATTAATCACTTGACATGATGGTGTCGATGTTTAAATCATTTAAAATGAGAATGTAAGTGTGCTCACCCCATTTTTGTTTGAAAGAAAAAAATAGATTAGATTTCATATCGCAATATATATCGCAGAAAAATAAAATATCGCAATGTCATTTTTTTCCCAATATCGTGTAGCCCTAGTTTATTAGTTTAATTAGTTTTGTATATATAATAAACATTGTTTTGCTCATTGCACCCTCTTGTGGCCTTGGGTGACAAGCCAAAAGTTTCCATAAGACTTATTTAATCTGCATATAACGAATAAGAAAGGAGATATTTATATAAAATATGAAATTAAAAAATCTCAATGAATTGGGTAAATTAAAAACACAGTGGTTTAATTTAAACCGTTTTTCTATTGTGCTTTGTTTTAAAATAAGTTTATAAAAATTTCAATAATTATCGAGACCGAAATCATGTTACACATTATAACGTTGATATATTTTTTAGCTATATCGCCCAGCCCTAATTCTAAGCAATTTCACTCTCATATGTTCATATCCATTGACAACTGTTAAGAAAATTAGTGACTGGGTAGAATGACCAGATAGGCAGTTATAAAAATAGCTAAATATCAGTTTGACATGTACATAAAGATATTCATATAGTTTTAGACTATAGTGATGTTATCAAGGTTACTAAAAATTGTGTTGTCTTTAACATAAAACGTTCCTGTGTGAAAATGTGTGAAATGTGCATGATAATTTACAAAGGGTTAATGGGTAAAAAGTTAACAGATATGATCTTTGCAGAGACGCTGGCGATGAAAGGCCTGACCCTTAACTGCCTGGGGAAGAAAGAAGAAGCCTATGAACTTGTCCGCAGAGGTCTCAGAAATGACCTGAAGAGCCACGTCTGTATCCTTGGATATAAAGACTGACACACACGTTTGAAATTTAGACACGGTAGTATGATAATGATCCCTTGTGTTGGAGCAGTTGGAATGAGTTTATTTCCTCATGTTCACAGCAGCAGAATTAACACTTGAGTATTTGTCTCGATTTGAAGCCTGTCGCTGCGGGTGGGGGTGATGGACCCCGGCCAAGATTCCTGCCCTGTGTCTGACTATGATGTGCAGTGACACCATGAACTGTTTAGAGAGCCAAACACACAGTGCAGTGTTTCCTCGCTGCCAGACAAATGCTTCACATCCTAGAGGGTCGGGTTTCACAGAGAAAAATACCATGTTCTAAATTACTTCATTCTTTTATTCGATTGTTCCTTTATGAGACACCCTTACCGCAGTTTTTGAAATGCTTAAGTTTATTTGAATTTAATTGTTTAAGTGTGGGTAGACTGAAGACAGACTGAAGTCAGCTTCGTACTAAATATTTTCTTATTTTATTAATGTGGATGGCCTTGATGGAAATAAGCTGTAGTTCTCTGTAGTGTCTCTGTGAAGTTCCCCTGCTCTCCTTAACGTAACATTTTCAGGCTGGCACGTGTATGGTTTGCTCCAGAGGTCTGACAAGAAGTATGACGAGGCTATTAAGTGCTACAGAAACGCACTGAAATGGGACAAAGACAACTTGCAGATCCTTCGAGATCTCTCCCTCTTGCAGATCCAGATGAGAGACCTGGAGGGTTACAGGGTGAGTATGTGTATGAGTTTGAGTTTCATTTTATTTGTTGAATTACAGTACTGTTCAGAATTGTACAGTATAGGGTTTTTTTGTGATAAATCTTTTTTTTTTTTTTTTTAAGACATTGTGACAGTAAAGCCATTTATCAGGACTTGAATTTCTGCATGGGTATTTTGGGTAATTTTACTAATTCCCAAAGGTTCCACATTTATTATGCAGGAAATTCCTGCCACAAAAGTGTGCAAGTTTAATAAGTAAATGAATCCCCACAGATAATTAGATCGAATCAGTATATTGAAAAGTTTCTGTGTGACCATAATTTCACAAACAGCATTAGTGATTCAGCACTACTGCGGCTTCTTTTTTCAAGAGATACAAATTTTGTTCTTGCATTCTGTTTTCTAAGCTCTCACACCCAAAATGTGCACACACAGAGCCTCCTTTTTGGTTCTTGGTGGTTAAATGGTCAAATGCACAAAATATTATGTGAAAATTCCCATCTTGGTGTGTATTCACATAAACCCAGTCGATTATGTCTTAAGTCAACATATTGGATTCGTGCATTCAGTCATAAAGTGATAGCAGTGCTGTTGTCTGTTAATCAAACAAAACAGAGAAAATCACTCCCTTCTCTTGAATTAATAACTTTTGTAACTTCAAATGTAAGAATAAATGTGTATTTATTCATAGAGTGAAGATTATCCAGTGTAATTTTACATTTGATTAATTGATTCAATTTCTGTTGTATTTCTGCACCCGAATGCTAATTGTAGACCTATCTGAAAATCTTAAATCAGTGTTTTATTTGTATATTTATTCTGCTGTATTTATTTGGTCTTATTTTATTATTAAACATTTACTTGTCTTTTTTAAGAACAAATTCTTTTCAAAGTTTGAAATCAAAATTTCTTGAGTCGTGTGAATCAACGCATAATTATAGAAATTTTAACAACATAAATACTTTGAGTAAGGAAATGGGTCTAAAAATGTTTCTTGAGGACCAAATCATCATATAATGATTTCTGAAGGATCATGAGACACTGAAATAATGGCTTCTAAAAATTCAGATTTGCCATTACAGAAATAAAATACATTTAAAAATATAGAACATGGAAAACCGTTATCGTACATTTTTATAATAGTTCACTGTTTTACTGTGTTTTTCAAAAAAATGCAGCCTTGGTGAGAAGATATTTATTGACCTCAATCAGTTGAACTGTAGTTTGAATTGTTTATTGTAGAATATGCCCTTTTAATATGCTCTTTTAAATGTAAAATATATATTTTTAAATAAGTTAATATTAATTGCATTAATGTAATTAATAGACTCTTATTATTGCCCAATGTTGAGGTGAAACACTTAGGATGCATGTGTATGCTGAGCCAAATACAGCAGCAATGACTCAGCAATGTCCATTTCCTGTCTCTTGAGCCTGCTTCTCTCTCCTCCTCTCTTTTGTCTTTATTTCTTTGTCTTTTGTGGTATGATAAAGTGGGTGTTTAATGTTTCATACCCTCAGGCTACCCTAATACCTACTTTTACCACTGAAATGAAAGCCTTTCATATGTGGGCTTTGTGCAATATGGATCCACTGTTGTTTTCTGTAGTTTTAGATGGTACTTTGTTACGTTGTTTTGAAAGGGATTGGATTTCACCTCTGCATTCAGCAAGAACTTAAACATTTTAAAAGCTTTTAAATGCTTGAACCTTGTAAAAACCAAACCACAGAGAAATCCCTCGTTCTGACTGTACTGACTCTCTTGTAGGAGACCCGATATCAGTTGCTGCAGTTGCGGCCAGCGCAGCGAGCGTCATGGATTGGCTACGCCATTGCATATCACCTCTTAGAGGACTACGAGATGGCTGCCAAAATCATTGAGGAGTTTAGAAAAACACAACAGGTAAACGCAGACATGACAAGATACAGCAAGATTCAAGTTCTTAATTTTGTAGGTTTGTCACAATACCCAAAAGTTAGTTGTTTATGCCGGTACCAATGAAAACAAGATTTTAAACTCCAATTTTTGGAAAGTGAAAACAAGTATCACAACATGGGTTGTGAAATTTTAAAAATTTAAATTTTAAACTCAAATCTGCATTGTATCGAACCACAAGCGCTGTTCTCAGAGCATGTAAAAATATCCAATTTAGTATTAAAGTACCTGTTCTTTTTACATCCCTGTTAGCTTGGAATATATGGGGACAGAGGTAACAGAAGTGGCAAATTTGGTATTGTGAATACGTCAACCTGCCACTCCAGGTCAATAGGCAACACAATGGCATGCGTTTGTTGTGGCGTCCAAGATAAGAAGCTTACTTCCTCTCATTGGTTTCTAGCACAAAGGGAAACTACAAGTTGAAAGGCTAAATAAAAGATTCCTAACTCTAACATAGTGGAATTAGTTTACGCAATAAATCCTTTCTGTATATGTTTTTGATGATGTTTGTGAATGTTTGATCTTTCAGACGTCCCCTGACAAGGTGGATTATGAGTACAGTGAGCTGCTGTTGTATCAGAATCAGGTCTTGAGGGAGGCGGGACTCTTCAGAGAAGCTCTGGAGCATCTCACCACCTACGAGAAACAGATCTGTGATAAACTGGCAGTGGAAGAAACAAAAGGTACATCAGTGCACCTCTTTCTTCCAAGATTTTCCTTTTTTTCTGCTTTATACTATTTTGTCCATTATGCAGTTTTTCCTATTCACATTTTGCTTGTCTAGCAGATTGACTTCCTGTTTGTGGTGCCCAATGGAACATTCTCTCTTTTTATTTTCTCTCCTCGTGTTGTGGACGTGTAGGGGAGCTGTTGTTGAATCTGGAACGGTTTGAGGAGGCTGCAGATGTGTACAGAAGACTACAGGAGAGAAATCCTGAAAACTGGTCTTATTACCATGGCCTGGAAAAAGCCCTCAAGCCTGGTACACACAAACAATTATTTGTCTGCATATTTGTTTAATCTTAAACACACCATATTAAGAGTTTAACAAAACATAGCAATTCTGGTGTTTTCTTTAGCAAGTGCAGAAGAGAAGCTGAAGATCTATGAGGAGGCCTGGGAGAAATACCCTAAAGGCCTCGTACCTCGCAGATTACCTCTCAGCTTCCTGTCTGGTAGGCAGTTCTCCCTCTGGTCTAATACATCAGCTTCTTCTGCAAGTTCTGCGTATGTTGAGTGAAAAAGTTTCTGGATTGTTTAGGAGATCAGTTTCTGGAGTGTCTGGATCGATATTTACGAATGAACTTCAGTAAGGGCTGTCCTCCTGTCTTCACCACACTCCGATCTCTCTATCAGGACAAAGAGAAGGTGAGGACAGAATCTAATCACACAGAACATGCCAACAAGAGTTTACATCCAGATGTGTTTTTCACATTTCGTTTTAATTGCAGGTCTCAATAATTGAAGAATTAGTTGTTGGTTTTGATACGTCATTACGGAGCTGTCGAATGTTCAGCCCAAATGGTATGTTGTTAATTGTTTTTATATATATATATATATATATATATATATAAGTATTGGGTTAGGGAGACCAATCAAATTTTTGAATATATAAAAAAACGTCAATCTGCATTATACGTTGCAGAGCACAAAACTCTCTCTAGTGCAAAAATACTGTATTGAAATATTGTTGTAACTATGTGAACACCCAAATTTATGTGAAAAAAAGTTAAACGGTTAGTTCACCCAAGAATGAAATTTCTGTTATTAACCACTCACCCTCATGTCATTCCAAACCTATAAGACCTTCGTTCATCTTCAGAACACAAATTACGATATTTGTGATGAATGCCGAGAGCTTTCTGACCCTCCGTAGACAGCAACACAACTGACACGTTCAAGGCACAGAAAGGTAGTAAGAACATTGTAAAATAGTCCATGTGACATCAGTGCTTCAACTGTAATTTTATAAAGCTGCGAGAATACTTTTGTGTGCAAAGAAAACAAAAAAAAAAGACTTTATTCATCAACTTCTTCTCTTTCATGTCGGAATTCGACGTGCATTCAAGACAGTTCCATGATGCCAGAATGCAGGTTCCTGCGTCAGCAGCAACATACGCTTGTGTCGTGGTACTCTTGTGAATGCAGGGTGGAGACTGACACGGAAGAGAAGAAATTGTTGAATAAAGTCATTATTTTTGTTTTCTTTTCACACAAAAATATGTAAAATGTAGAAATAAACATGTAGACATTTTGCCAGACCATTTGCTGTTCCTGGCAGTGTGTAGCACCTTCTGCGCTGTATATCTTTCAGAAGAATCCCAAAATGAGAATTTAGCAGCTAAAATTTGTATTATCAAGCTCCCTGATAATATCAGTCTAGTTTTTAGTTTAAATCAACATAATGCAGACTTTGCCAAGATGATATTGAAGAACATTTTTATAAACTGTTCTTATTTATAAAGTATAGTTTTCTTAATGCTTATATATCTAGCCATCTCCTATTATTATTATTATTATTCTTTATAAAAACAATTGGATTTTTTTTTATATATAATTTAATTATAATTATTAATAAAAGAAAGATGGTTTAAAGGCACAGTACTGAAAAAAAACAGGCTATTTAAAACTAAGATGGAGAAGGTGGAAAATGCTTGTATAAAACTACATTAGTGCAAAGAAGCAAACATTATAAGTGGACATTATGGAGAAATGAATATGATGCTTTTAATGCTGTGGTGAGCCGCCTAATGGGTATCAGTGGATTAGCATTACCTGTTTGGTTCTTTTGATGTTCACATATAGATGATGGCAAGGAGGAGCCGCCCACTACGTTACTCTGGGTGCAGTATTTCCTGGCTCAGCACTATGATCAGATCGGCCAGCACACCAAGGCTCTCGAATACATCAACGCTGCCATTGAGAGCACACCGACTCTGATTGAGCTCTTTCTCATTAAAGCCAAGATATACAAGGTACAAAATGCATTGCACACAATTACTATTATGCAGATTAATTGAAATTGGAGTTTGCTAATTAAAACAATAATTGCAATGACTCTGAACAGTGTTGGTAATTAAATGGAAATTTGAATAATTAGCTGAGTTCTGTAATTTGATTGTCATATCCTGGTCCGTTTGTATTTCCTCACTCAGCATGCTGGGAATATCCGGGAAGCAGCTCGTTGGATGGATGAAGCTCAGGCACTGGACACGGCAGACCGTTTTATTAACTCCAAATGCGCCAAGTACCTGCTTAAAGCAGGTCTGATTAAGGAGGCTGAGGAAATGTGCGCCAAATTCACAAGGGTAAAGGAAGTGTGTGCGTACTTTTGAATACCTAATCTTCTCAGGTGTTTTGTGTGTAACCGCTTTGTTCCTCTCTCTCAGGAGGGAGCGTCTGCGGTAGAGAATCTGAATGAGATGCAGTGCATGTGGTTCCAAACTGAATGTGCTCTGGCCTATAAATCCATGATGAAATATGGAGAAGCACTCAAAAAATGCCATGAGATTGAAAGGGTTAGTCATCTTTGCTTTGTCAGTATATTATGGTATTTGTGTGTTGCTTTTACCTCCTCATCTGACTACTTCCTTCTCCCGTTTGTTTATTACAGCACTTTGTAGAGATAACAGATGACCAGTTTGACTTCCATACGTATTGCATGCGGAAAATGACGCTGCGTTCCTATGTGGACCTGCTTAAACTGGAGGACGTGTTACGTATGCACCCATTCTACTTCAAAGCCTCACAAACCGCCATCCTAATCTACCTCAACCTGCATGACAACCCGCTGACAGATGACAGCAAGGAACTACAGGCCGATACTGGTAATATGACATTTAATCTTTAGAAACCAGTTTCTATCATGGAATACAAAAATAAAGGTATTTGCGACTCAGTATTCAAAGAAACAAAGTCATATTTTGAGATGTAAAGAATTCTTGCATTTTTCACAGTTCTGAGAAAAAGGTCTTTTCAGTTGCAAGGAGGGAGGAGGAAAATGTTGTAATTACATTTTTTTTTTTTCCATGCCAGAAATGGGCTTCCATACACAAAGCAAACTTTAAACATATACAGACTTGCTTAAATTTGCTTCTGTTTTCCAAACAGGGAACCTGACTGACAAAGAACTGAAAAAGTTAAGGAATAAGCAACGGAGAGCACAGAAGAAAGCGCAACTAGAGGAAGAAAAAAAGAATGCAGAGAAAGAAAAACAGTTAAAGAACCAGAAAAAGAAAAAAGAGGATGATGATGAAGAGATCGGTGGACCTAAAGAGGAGCTTATACCAGAGAAACTCGCCAGGGTGTGTGCTTGTTTTAAGAGTAATGTTCGTGAAAGTGGAGAATTCTTTATCTAAAAGGCTTCTTAACAATTTGTCTCTTTAGTAAGATACCAAAGGGGAAATTCAAAGAAACTCAAAGACTTTTATTGTGCTTGGATAAAAAGGTCTTTCTTTCTCTTTCATTTTTAAGGTTGAGAGCCCATTAGATGAAGCTGTAAAGTTTTTGACACCCTTGAAAAACCTGGTAAAGAATAAGATAGACACGCACCTTTTGGCCTTTGAGATCTACTTTAGGAAAGGTATATGCTTTACATCTCCATTTGTAGAGTCTAATAATAGTTTTTCTTTTTTGATAATGTTTCTCTTGGATGTATGAAAAATTATCCATCGTGACTTCCATTCAATCGTGACTTGATTAGATGCATAATTTCAGTGTTCTTTGTCCACAATTTCCTCACAGAAAAGTTCCTATTAATGCTACAGTCAGTGAAGAGGGCTTATGCAATAGACCCGGACAACCCTTGGCTTCACCAGTGTTTAGTGCGCTTCTTCAAAGGAGGTGAGTGAACCCAGGTTGCCTCTCGCTCTTAATGTAGTATTATTTTTTTATTTATATCAATTGGTCTCTATGTCTTATTTGTTGCTTTTGACGCCATATTAACCTCAATGTGTTGTGATTGGTTGTATTGTAATGTTTGTTTGGTAATGTGTTGCTATTGATTGGCTGACAGTGTCCGAAAGTAAAGACCTAGCAGAATCTGTCAGCATGGTTCTCAAGCAGGAAATCTCCAGGCTGTTTGGGGAAAGTAATGCGAAGAGCTTCAACCAGGCCTTCCTCACCAAGCACTTCAATTCCATCCCTCATCGAGTAGCAGGTGCAAATACTCAACACTTTTTTTTTAACTGCTAATTTTTCACATTCAATTTTCAATTTCACCTGTCTTCCTTTACAGCTGCCAAAATGATGTTCTACTTGGACCCTTCAACACAGAAGAAAGTGGTGGACCTGGCTATAGCACTTGATGAATCACTGAACAACAGAGACATTCAGGTACATAATGGGCTACACGACTTTAAAGGATTAGTTCATTTCCAGAGTAAAAATTTCCTGACAATTCACTCACCCCCATGTCATCCAAGATGTTCATGTCTGTCTTCAGTTGAAAAGAAATTAAGGATTTTGAGGAAAACATTGCAGGGTTTTCCTCCGTGTAGTGGACATCAGTGGGAGCCAATGAGTTGAAGGTCCAAATTGCAGTTTCAGTGCAGCTTCAAATGGCTCTACACAATCCCAGCTGAGAATTAAGGGTCTTCTCTAGAAAAACGATCTGTAATTTTCTTAAAAGAATAAGAATGGTGTACTTTAACTACAAATGCTTGTCTTGCACTAGCTCTGCAATGTGCAAGCGTGACTTCACGCATTACGTAATCACGGTGGAAAAGCCACGCGTGGTTAGTTCTTCCTCTGTGTGTACTTTGGTTCAAAAAGGTAGGCTAGGGCAAACAACTCAACTTCAGAATCGTCCAACATCATTGTTTTACCTTTTTTGTAATGGCCGTTCGACTTTGTAAACACTGGGTCAGTACTTCCGCCTACATCACGTTTGACCTTTCTAACATGACTACATAAGGCGTGAGGTCAAGCTATTGCAAGATGAGCATTTATGGTTACAAATTAAATACATTTTTATTTTTTTTAGAAAATGGCCAATCGTTTCACTAGATTAGACCCTTGTTCCTCAGCTGGGACCATGTAAACCCCTTTGAAGCTGCATTGAAAGTGCAATTTGGCCATTGAAGTCCACTATGGAGAAAAATCCTGTAATGTTTTCCTCAAAACCCTTCATTTCTATTTTGACTGAAGAAATATATGAATATCTTGGATGACATGGAGGTGAGTGAATTACCAGGAAGCAGAGGCATTTCCTTATATAATCACACATTGTTTCATTAATTATTAGCTTTTCATCAACTTATGAACCCCCTGAAGTTATGCAACTTATCAACCCCCAATTGGAAAACCGTGGTGTATTGCATGCTTATAATATATTACTACTTTATTTTTGAAGATCTGTACAGAGGTTTTGGAAAGCCTGCGTGATGGCAGCCTTGGAGAGGCTAAGGAAACTGCTGAGTTATACCGAGCAGAGTGTCAAAAGATCTGCCCCTATACGCTGGCCTTCATGCCTCCAGGCTATGAGGAAAACATGAAGATTGCGGTCAATGGAGACGTCTCCACAGAAACTGAGGAGCTGGCCAATGATATGTGAACATCCAAAGAGGGTGAAGGACTAAGGGAGGAGGTGGAATGGGAAGCAGTGCAGCACCACCACTGTCAAACACCTGAGACGGTTGCTACTGATTATTGCGATTTTGTGCAGAACTTCCTGCGATCTTCTACACCCCCAGAAATTGCAGTTAGGACTGACAGACAATGACTGTGTTTTGGATTGGAGGAAGAAGAGGAGGGGTATGGGGGTGGGGGGTAGAGAATGAAATGCCCATTTTACTTTTTTAACCTTGCTGATGACTACTCTCTAACTGAAAACTAGTCAAACATGCATCCCATTTTGAAATACAGTATGTCTGAATGCAAACTTTGTGGCGAGAGCAAATCCATTAGTCAACAAACCAAGCAAGAGAAGTGCACTCAAACCCATATTTTCCCTATTTTAAAGAGTAATTTATATGAAAAATAAAAGTTTAAAAGGATGCGTGGCTTGTTGTGAAAAAGATCTATTTTGAGTTGGTGTGAAAAGGCAGCTGAATTATTAGACACATTTAGGGGAGAGTTTGGGTGTGGACAGGAAGGGATGTCATGATGGGGAAGCAGCATGTGTAGAGGTTCCTTTTTGCGTATCTTGGAGCTGGAAGAGGCTGTATCCAACAAACAGCAAACTGTGATCAAGAGCCTGTGAAGTTGACAAAAGAAAACCTTTCCTCCTTTCTCCTTCATTTTTACCTCATTCTATCACTATGTTTGATCCAAATGGATTACAGTGTTCAAAGAAGAGTTTGTTGTATGATAGATTTTTTTGTAATAAAAAAATCAAACCGTGAGACCACACATTTGGCACCAGTCCATGTACATTACTCTTTTTTTTCTTCACTGACTTTGGTAAAGTCTTTAAAACTCTTCAATGCATTTCATCAGCATTTCAAAACATCCTTTGCCTCACGTATTTCCAATTTTACATGAAAAACCGTTTTGTCTACTGAAGAGTGATATGAAATAACTGGGCTGTTTTGGTTTCTGTTCAAGCTGAATGTCAGACTTCCCTTTTTAAAAACGGTTCTTATCCCATATGCAAAATTGCATGCATGAATTCATGCATAAAATAAACAATTGCGTTGATTATTAATTGCAAAAAGCAAGCGTTTACTTTAATTGCCTTTTTTTGACATCTTATTACGGGTTGCTTTGAAAACGAGTCCAGCTTTCTCTAATTGAAGGGGAAGTTCTTATAATCAGTAACCATCAGTCATGGGCATGTGAGGAGTGCCCACTGGAGTGCTCTGAACTTTTAGTCTAATTTTAACATCATTTCACATGTTTGTTTCGCCACTGTAACGGCAGATGGATTCGTCTTTAGAGAGCTCCACTTCATCGACCGGTAACCCGTTGCGCTGTCGGTGTCGGACCTGTAAGATCATTGTGATTGGAGATGCTGGTGTCGGGAAGACTTGCCTGACGTACCGCTTCTGCACCGGACAGTTTCCCAGCAGAACGGAGGCTACAATCGGGGTGGATTTCCGTGAGAAACTTCTTGATTTAGAAGGCGAGAAAATTAAAGTAAGAATCGAATTTATTTCGAATTGCTAATTTAAAGGGAAAAGATGACTTGAGCGTTTTTTTATGTCAGGCAGTAATTGCGTAATCTCAAGATGTCTTGGCTAGAAAGTTGTAAACATGTTGATGCATGTTGGTTAACTTTTCACCCCATAAACCGAATCCTAAGTACACATATTCTTACCATCAGTTTATCCATCGTTTAAATGAATGCATTTCACAACTGAATCGTTTTAAACGTTAAACGTCTCCAATACGCATTAATCCATAAATGACTTGAGCTGTTAACTTTTTTTAATGTGGCTGACACTCCGAGTTAAAACAAACCAATATCCCGGAGTAATTCATTTACTCAAACAGTACACTGACTGAACTGCTGTGAAGAGAGAACTGAAGATGAACACCAAGCCGAGCCAGATAACAAAAAGATTGAATCCAATATTAGGTGATAATATAGCATAATGAGTGATTTTATAAGCAATTTTTTTTGAGACCGGGTCATTTTTGACTGGGTACACAACAAGTGTGACTTTGTGCCATTTTGTACAAAATAAAAGCCTTTCAAAACATTAAAGTACACTATTGTGATAAACAGTGCAAATTTTCATCAGTTTTTATTTAATATTGCGGAAATTATTAATAAATAATGCTTTTTTCACTCAAAAAATGAGGTGCCTACTCTCAGATAAACAAGGCTTACGATTAATCAGATGTAAATATAAACACAAAACCAGTCCTAAATGAAAGAAAAGAAGTTGACAAAAAGATTGAATCCAATATTTGGTGATAATATAGCATAATGAGTGATTTATAAGCAATTTTCTGAGGCTGGGACATTTTTCCCTGGAATGCCACAATTGTTATAGGGGTTTGAACACATCACAAGGGTTAAATCAAAAAATAAAATAATTTTGTGTAATTCATATGGAACCAACTAAAGGTACAGCCTTTCAAGTCTGAACTCATTATCTGTAATGTGGTCACACCAGAGGTGGGTAGTAACGAGTTACATTTACTTCGTTACATTTTTACTTGAGTAATTTTTCGAGGTAACTAATACTTTTTGGAGTATATTTAAAGATGGATACTTTTACTCTTACTTGAGTAAATTTTTTGGGAAAAATCTGTACTTTTACTTCGTTACTGTGGGCGACGCTCCTCTCGTTACTTTATCTTAATGCAATAAATGTTATAAATGCTTCAGTTTATTCCAAACGCACAGTCTACTTTTCTCTGGGCAATGAGCGATGCCCAGTCGCGAATGATTCATTCTTTTGAGTCACAATTCTGTTCAAAGGCTTGATCAAACCATTTGGCAAACGAGTGAATTGGTTCATAAAGCATAATGAGTGATTTATAAGCAATTTTCTGAGGCTGGGACATTTTTCCCTGGAATGCCACAATTGTTATAGGGGTTTGAACACATCACAAGGGTTAAATCAAAAAATAAAATAATTTTGTGTAATTCATATGGAACCAACTAAAGGTACAGCCTTTCAAGTCTGAACTCATTATCTGTAATGTGGTCACACCAGAGGTGGGTAGTAACGAGTTACATTTACTTCGTTACATTTTTACTTGAGTAATTTTTCGAGGTAACTAATACTTTTTGGAGTATATTTAAAGATGGATACTTTTACTCTTACTTGAGTAAATTTTTTGGGAAAAATCTGTACTTTTACTTCGTTACTGTGGGCGACGCTCCTCTCGTTACTTTATCTTAATGCAATAAATGTTATAAATGCTTCAGTTTATTCCAAACGCACAGTCTACTTTTCTCTGGGCAATGAGCGATGCCCAGTCGCGAATGATTCATTCTTTTGAGTCACAATTCTGTTCAAAGGCTTGATCAAACCATTTGGCAAACGAGTGAATTGGTTCATGAATCAGTTTGAATGATTCGTTCAGTTCCCTGCCGCACGCGCTGAGCGTCTGAAGCGGTTCACTCAGAGTTGTAACGTTTAAGAACATCAGCAGCATTGAAAACTTGGCTATGGAACCGCACTGAATTGAAAGCAAATATGCAAAGGCTATTATTTGCTAGCAATGAAGATCCTTATTAGATGAATACTGCGTGTGCTGTCTACTGTTCAACAGGTAATAACTTGGGCTACATTCGATTACAGTACACGATACCACTGTGACATTAGTTTGTTGTACGTGTGTGGCTTATAACAGAGGTGGAGTCGAGTTGAATGCAGCTTCCAAAAGACGAAAAAATAGCCGATTAAGATTTTATTCATTTTAATACAATCACACCGGTGCGAGTACGTTCAGCAAGTCATATCATCAGCTGCTAAATTCAGATCTGTGATCACTTGCTGGGGCTGAGCCAGAGATAGATGCGTTTTTACAGCACTGCGCATTATAACCAATCACACAAGATTCTGTTGAGCTTTTGAATGCAATGGCCAATCAGAGGCGTTCAGATGAGTCATTGCTAAAATGCCGGTTCTTCCTTCACTCGCTCGCTGACTGGAGACCTCTTTCTGGCGAATTCTCTCATCAGAAACAACAAAGTGCAGATGTGTGTACGAATCTATAATTAATATATTGAATTCACAGTGTTAACGGTTTCAGTGATTTTAATGGGAGTTTCTGAGAGTGACTGAACTCTAGACTGTCAGTGAAAATGATCTCTAATAATGTAAATGTTATTTGCTCTCTTTCTGAACAATGAAAGATTAGTAGCAATTTTTATATCACATTAACTTTCAATGTTAAATTCACATTTAATATAAAGACAGTCGTATTAAATATGTTATGGCATGACACCTATATCTGTTACTTAAGTAAACAAACAGGGTTTTATAATAAATTACATAAATTGGAGTAAAGGCTGATAAAATATATACATTTACACACACACGCATACATTACACACATTTTATCTAAATATCTAAATAAAATTAGGCTCAGTATATATGACCCAAAGTACAACCCGAATTCCGGAAAAGTTGGGACGTTTTTTAAATTTTAATAAAATGAAAACTAAAAGACTTTCAAATCACATGAGCCAATATTTTATTCACAATAGAACATAGATAACATAGCAAATGTTTAAAATGAGAAAGTTTACAATTTTATGCACAAAATGAGCTCATTTCAATTTTGATTTCTGCTACAGGTCTCAAAATAGTTGGGACGGGGCATGTTTACCATGCTGTAGCATCTTCTTTTCTTTTCAAAACAGTTTGAAGACGTCTGGGCATTGAGGCTATGAGTTGCTGGAGTTTTGCTGTTGGAATTTGGTCCCATTCTTGCCTTATATAGATTTCCAGCTGCTGAAGAGTTCGTGGTCGTCTTTGACGTATTTTTCGTTTAATGATGCGCCAAATGTTCTCTATAGGTGAAAGATCTGGACTGCAGGCAGGCCAGGTTAGCACCCAGACTCTTCTACGACGAAGCCATGCTGTTGTTATAGCTGCAGTATGTGGTTTTGCATTGTCCTGTTGAAATAAACAAGGCCTTCCCTGAAATAGACGTTGTTTGAAGCATATGTTGCTCTAAAACCTTTATATACCTTTCAGCATTCACAGAGCCTTCCAAAACATGCAAGCTGCCCATACCGTATGCACTTATGCACCCCCATACCATCAGAGATGCTGGCTTTTGAACTGAACGCTGATAACATGCTGGAAGGTCTCCCTCCTCTTTAGCCCGGAGGACACGGCGTCCGTGATTTCCAACAAGAATGTCAAATTTGGACTTGTCTGACCATAAAACACTATTCCACTTTGAAATAGTCCATTTTAAATGAGCCTTGGCCCACAGGACACGACGGCGCTTCTGGACCATGTTCACATATGGCTTCCTTTATGCATGATAGAGCTTTAGTTGGCATCTGCTGATGGCACGGCGGATTGTGTTTACCGACAGTGGTTTCTGAAAGTATTCCTGGGCCCATTTAGTAATGTCATTGACACAATCATGCCGATGAGTGATGCAGTGTCGTCTGAGAGCCCGAAGACCACGGGCATCCAATAAAGGTCTCCGGCCTTGTCCCTTACGCACAGAGATTTCTCCAGTTTCTCTGAATCTTTTGATGATGTTATGCACTGTAGATGATGAGATTTGCAAAGCCTTTGCAATTTGACATTGAGGAACATTGTTTTTAAAGTTTTCCACAATTTTTTTTACGCAGTCTTTCACAGATTGGAGAGCCTCTGCCCATCTTTACTTCTGAGAGACTCTGCTTCTCTAAGACAAAGCTTTTATAGCTTATCATGTTACAGACCTGATATCAATTAACTTAATTCATCACTAGATGTTCTCCCAGCTGAATCTTTTCAAAACTGCTTGCTTTTTTAGCCATTTGTTGCCCCCGTGCCAACTTTTTTTGAGACCTGTAGCAGGCATTAAATTTTAAATGAGCTAATTAAGTGGATAAAAGTGTAAAATTTCTCAGTTTAAACATTTGCTACGTTATCTATGTTCTATTGTGAATAAAATATTGCCTCATGTGATTTGAAATTCCTTTAGTTTTCATTTTATTAAAATGTAAAAAAACGTCCCAACTTTTCCGGAATTCGGGTTGTAACTAGTAACTAACTACTTGAGTAGATTTTTTATCCGATACTCTTATACTCTTACTCAATTAACTATTCAGACTAGTACTTTTACTTTTACTTGAGTACAGTTTTTGGGTACTCTACCCACCTCTGGGTCACACCCACACTCTGTTCATATGGTCGTCATCCATGGAATTTGTGAATTCAGTTCATAATTTTACAGTATAGCCTATAATTTGCATAATTTAAAGATTTATTATTAATAATTTATTATACTATTTTATTATAAATATTATTATAAATATATTTATCTTGGGTTGGTTCTTACCCATGAAATTGTTACGTAAAAATAAAAATAATAATTATTTGTTTGTAATGAAAACATGTTACCTGTTTTTTTCTAATGGGCCTAGAATAAAATAAGTAGACTAGTAGTATCATATTTTATTCCATGTAGTTGTAGATCACATAGGCTAAAGTAAAGTTCAAATTCAGTTTTATTTCTCCTTATTTACTTATTTGCCACATATCAGTGCAGTACAGAAAGGTTGAAAGAGATTTCGGCGCCACCCACACATTCAAAATGAATATAAAAGCATTATCAAATCTTTTACCCATGAACAAAAATACGAAAAATCCAGCAAAACTTTAAATCAAACTGTTTCTTGTTTCTATTTATTTTTACGTAGATATTCAAATGACCGAAAAATATACAGACCATTCACATAGATGTTTTTAGATCTAAATCTAGATTTAAATTCAAAGAGACCGTATCGATAGTCTGTGCATGACCTGACGATTTATTCATATCCAAAATGAGATGTGAACATCATTTAGCACTGAACACTCTCATGCAGTGCATGCTTCATTCATACTGGAAGCCGGAGGGATCTCTCGCACAGAAAGTCCAAAACAGTCTCATAGAAGTAATAACTTATGACATGTAGGAAATCCCTAATATGAACAAAAGCACCGGCTATCGTTGTAGCTGAGCTGAAAAAAAGAAGAAATATTTTTACTGATGAAATGTGAAGAGAGTAAAGCACACAATTGCAAAAATATATGGTTTATGTGTGTTTTTCAAGCAATGCATGTTACTAATAAAAAATTACGTTTTGATATATGTATGGTAGGATATTCACAAAATATCTTTATGGAATGTAATCTTAATATCCTAATAGATTTTGGCATAAAAGTAATATATACCCATGCTACTTTTTTTTTTTTTTTCGTTTTCTGGTCCAAGGTCACATATATTAAAAACCCCAATAAATTTCATTTAAATACCCTCATGTCAGGTACATATACCGCTCTGTTTACTCACGTAACCTTGGTTCACTGAGATAAGGAAACAAGTGTTGCATTGTCATTTGATGACTGTTTGGAGAAACTTCTGTTTACTTTATTACTGAAGCCTGATTGGTTAACGTTTTTGTAGTGGCACAAACCAATGGCGCCTGAGCCTGCCAGAAGCGCCATCTCATCAGAATCATATGACTGATGTGACAGCAGTTGATTCACGTACAGCTATAGCACGACCGGTTATGCAGTGCTTATTCCATTATCTCAGGGAGCCATGGTTATGTGAGGTAAACGGAGTGTTGACCTATCGAAAGGTAATTCCCATTGCATCATTGTTTGGTGACTGTTTGGGGAACGTATCCAGTAGCGCTGTGCTGTATGCAGATGCAAAACTTAGTTTGCTTCGTGAGCTCAGCCCAGAAACTCTCAGTGAGGGCTCCATAAGCCTGAGCCACAAATAGACCAGAGAACTTTCTGAGGTCTTCTTAAGATAAATCTCCCCACCCGATGTCCAAATTGTAGAATCTAATAAAGGTAGACGGCGGCGACCAGCCAGTGTCTGTGCAAATCTCCCCAACAGAGATTCTACTGGACCAGTCCCAAGAGAAGCCCATTCCTCTGGTGGGATGGGCCCTCACATCTAAAGGTCATTTCAAGCCAGCTGAGGCATAAACTAGAGCTATATCATCTACTATCCAATGAGATAGTCTTTGCTTTATGACAGGCAGGCATTTAGAGTGACCTCCAAAGCACAAAAAAGCTGCTCTGATTGTCTGAGAGTCTCTGAGCACTTTATGTAATCTCGCAGTGCCCAGACAGGGCATAACAAGTTGGGTCCTAGTTCACCATCCGTTCCAGGGAGGAGTAAAAGGGAAATTGAGAGTTGAGAGCACTTTCAGTACATAACTGCTGCACAGTTGAAGAACCCTTTATAGTCATTGGGTCCAAACTCAAGACAGGAAGCACACAAGTTCCCTACTCGCTTGACTGACACCAGTGCCAAAAACAGAGTGGTTCTGATTATCATGACTCTTAAGCTGGCAGTTTGAAGCGGCTCAAAGGGCGAGCTCTTGAGAGCTCTCAGGACTATAGACAAGTCCCATACTGGCACCATCCTAGGGCGAAGAATGTTTAACCCCAAGTGCCTCTAAGAAACTTAACAACCAAGTAATTCCTGCCAATTTTCCAGCCTGCCTCGAGAATAATTTGGCAGGAAGACTGCCACATAGACTTTGGGCATGGAAGGGGTGGGCCCCTTATCCAGCAGATTAGCACATGGGACCCGTCAGATGATACCAGATCCTGGATTGGCGCTGAACACCAGTCACTGAAGCCTGACCACTTGAGGGCATAGAGGCACCTTGTAGACAGAGCTCTAGCCTCTAAAATGGTATTAATGACTTTTGTTGGTAGTTGGCTAGATTCCCATTGAGTGGCCAGACATGAAGGCTCCACAGTTCCAGCTGGATCATCTTCAGAAACCAGACTTGGTTCCTCAAGAGAGGGGCCACGAGGAGGAGAGTACTTTGTGTCCCTGACTTGCCTGATAACCTGGGGTAGCAGGGCAATCAGAGGGAAGACATACAGATGGTTGTTGGGCCAGTCATGGTCCAGAGCATCCTGCTGTCTTGAAAAATATGTTGGGCAGTGATAGTTGTCTTCAGAGGCGAAGAGGTCGACCTCTTGCCCTGCCAAAAACTTACCAGATCATCTGAACCATCTTGGGATATAGCCTTCATTCCCCTTGAGCTACATTGTCCCTTGACAACATATCTGCTCCCTGGTACCACTGATAATGAGCCTTTAAGGCTGACAGGAAGGTTTTCAGGGCCAGAAAACAGCCATCCTTTTGTAGCAGCTGATATGTAGGCGTCACTCATGGGTTGACCAAGAGCCATACACCAGATTGGCCTCATACAGAGCAAGCTGAAGGCGCCCATCGTGACCACCTTCCTTCTTTAGGTCATTCCCAGCTGCACGCCTGACAGAAACAGACAGGGAGTTGTCCAAGGGGCAACAGCTTTGACACAGAAATGGGTTACCCTGACATAAAATGGGACACAGGCTCTTATCCAAAATTTGAAGGGACCGGATGCCCTGACTCTATAACTGTTCCTAGAAAGTCACATGCTGTCTGGGAGTCATAAAACTCTTAGCTGAATTGATTTTCAGCCCAAGACGCTCTAGGTGGTTGAGCAACAAAGCTTGGAGATCAGTCCCAGAAGGGAAAGAGCCACATCTACGCACTTTGTAAAAGTGCAAGGGGCCTGGATCAGTCCAAAAGAGGGACCGTGTACTGATAGGCCACTTCCTTGCAGCAAATCTCAAGAACAGTCTGTGAAGGGGCGCTATTTAGATATGAAAGTAAGCATCTTTCAGATCCACAGACAGAAACCAGTACCTGGGCATATTTGGGCAATGATCTGTTTAAGTTAACATTCTGAAAAGTCATTGCATGAGCGTCCAGTTCAGATGTCTGAGATGGAGTATTGGTCTGAGCCCACTGTCCTTTTTGGGAATAGGGAAGTAATGGCTGTGAAAACCTGACTCACGGTTCGCTAAGGGGAATGTTTCCACAGCACGTTTGCAAGCAGTGTATGCATTTCGGACTGAAGAACATGCGTTGTCCTGTACTGAAATGTGAATAATACCTTTAAAGTGAGGTGGCCTGTGAGGAAACTGGAGCGAGTAACATCATTCCATGGTTTTTAGAACCCAGCTTGACATGCCGGGGATGGCTTTCAAAGGCAAAAGCCAGGCGGCAGGTAGTTACTTTGTTAATAATGGCAGTTCAGGGCATGTGGTGGGGAACTGGCATTTACAGTGTGAGGAGAGAAGAATTGCTCTTGTGGGTCCACTATCACTATCCACTATGAGCAGCCAGCCCCCGTGAGCGCAACGTTATAGTGGTTGTGGTCCAGATGCGTCTCATCTGCAGCTGTCAGTATTCTCCTTTTTAATCCGCATAAAAAAATCTAACCGCTTGTTAGGTGAGGGGTGTCGATGATCCTTACATGAAAACACAATGGCAGCTCATAATGCTGCTTGCATTCCACCTAAAAGGATAAAACTGCTCATGCAAACAAGGTGTTAATCCTCACATGTAAACACACCAGCGGATCAAAATGCTGTGGGGAGAGTGGAGCATGCGGGAGCAGTCCCTGCATGTGATAACTCAATCCCTGTTGCTCAGCCCTGTGACTTTACGGTTTCATCCAAGACAGCTGGAAGGGAAGAATGTGAGTGTGGGTGAGGCAGGGCCACCTTCACTGAGGAAGGCAAAATACAAGCGCAACCGACTGAGGCACATACTCTCATAGCCAGAGTGATCTATCTAAGTGAGTGAAGCCTCAGTGTGGGCATTGCCCAGGCGAAATACGAGGCTGTCAGAGATGTAAAATCACTGGTGACAGCCTTTACTCCGATCCGCCTAGAAGGATTGAGCCGCTCGATATAAGCGAGGGGCACTGATCCTCACGTGTAAAACACACTGGCAGATCAAAGTGCTGCAGTGAGAGTAAAACACGCGCACACAAATGCGAAGTGGTCAGCTATCTATATCATTGGTGACACGTTTCTACTCCCATCGACTTAGAAGGATTGAGTCACTCGATATAAGAGGGGAACAATCTCATGTGTAAAACACACACCGGCGAATCAAAGTGCCAGGGTAGAATGAGCACGCAGGCTCTTGCCGGCATGAGATTATTCAAACCTGGTTGCTCCGCTCCATGACTGCACCGTTTCTTTCTCCGAGCTCGCTGAGAGAGGAGAAACAGGAGAGAGGGGCTGCCTCCATTGAAGAAATTGATTTGCAAGCAGAGAAGAGCGATACTCATGCTCTCTGTGATTGCATTCCATCTCCGTGAGCATAGTCTCTGCATGGGCACTGCCCTGGTTTGTGCAGTGACACAAACATTAATCAGTCAGACTTCAGTAATAGAGTAAATAAGAGTTACCCCAAACAGTTGTCAAACAACAACACAATGGGAGTTACCTTTCGATAGGGAACCCCATGGAGACTCAGTTTCAGTATTCAATGTTTCTGTTGCTCAAATGGTACAGCATGACAAGGTTATGAGTAAAATTTTCTCTATGTACAAAAAAAAATTACTGTACATTTTTTAATTTTGTCTCACCTCAGGTACAGCTGTGGGACACGGCTGGTCAGGAGCGTTTTCGTAAAAGCATGGTGCAGCACTACTATCGCAATGTGCATGGAATTGTCTTAGTCTTCGATGTCACTAACCCCACTAGTTTCTGCAATATTCCCATGTGGATGGATGAATGCCGTCAGCACTCTCTTGGACTGGATATACCCCGTGCTCTCGTTTGCAACAAGACCGATCTGGTCACTTCGTCTACTGCTTCTGTGTTAATCGATCAGGCTCAACATTTGGCCGAAGTCCACGGAATGTCTTTTTATATTACTTCAGCCAAAGGTCACAAAGGGGACTCGGTGGACAGCATCTTTGTGACATTGGCACAGAGGTTGAAGAGCCAGAGACGGGAGAGTGTGAATGAAGTGTTGTTACAGTGCAGATCTGAGAGCTTCAATATCCCAGGAAAAGTCATAACAGCGCAGGAGAGCAAGAAGAAATGGACCTGCGTCTGCTGACAGATTAATGATCATTATAGTTATGTGCTTATTTCAGTATGTCCTCTAAATAGGGATAAAAATAGCAGTAGGAACTTAATAACAGATCAATGGTCTTGAAGGTATGAAGACTGGTTTAAATGCCAATTGCTGTTTGGATTTTTATAGTCATCTGACATCTACTTCAGACAACATTATCTGTAAGAAGCAATGCCTCATAATGAAACAATCAGCAAGAAGATGAGATTTGATTTAATTTCCAGTTTCTTTGGAGCCTTGCTGCTGATTTTGGTCCTTAAACTTTTGCAGACAACAGCCAGAGTAACTTCTTGTCAAGGATTATGTTGGACATTAATTGAGGTTGATGGTTATCAGTTTGCTCTTAAATAACTTTCGTAGATGCCCAATTTTCAACCACTTTCAACACCTTTGCTTTAACCTGGAGTTATGAGACTAAAGTGAACCTTTTTTCCTGACAGCTGAATCTTCACTTGTACATACTGTCACCATAATCACCAATATCCAGTTTTTCTTTTCTGTACAGCCAAGCTACACAACAGATGAAGTTAGAGAGTCATAATAAATTACAAATTTAGTTCATATAAAGTTGTTACATCAGAGTCCCTCAAGATGGTGTTCTCTCACCATACTTGTTTGTACCTTGTATGCCAACTCATAAAATGTTGATTGGACTTTGGATACTGATTATGCTTTTTTTGTACCTAACTATTGTACCTTTTTTTTTCTGAGAGTGCACATATGAAGATGATACCCAGATCTACTTTGTCCTATTGCCGTACTTTCTGTTTGTGTCTCTACATTTTAATGCAATCTCACACCTTTTGGACAGTGCTGATCCAGATTCACCAGAATGTTTGCTATCATGTATTAATAATAAATATTTTTTATTTGTTATTAATGTTTAATTTACTTTTTATTGCATGTATATCATAACATGGTCCATACAGCCCTTTAGCATTTTCAAAACAACTTGAAATGTGATCATTGTTGCATATAATGCTTCAGATGGTAAAATCTGTCCTATTTAGAAGGCTTTCACAACTCACTAAAATATGGTAGATACATTTTGTAGCTGTTCTGGACTACTTAATGTCATAAGTGACATAATAGGTCAATCAAGCAATCAATAAACAAACAAAAAAGCTAATCCTGTAATGATTTATGCAACATCAGCATCCACACTTAAGGGGTTTTCTTGCTATGCATTTTATTATGGGTATTCTGTCCATTCAGATAACATTACAAATATGCAATTATTTGTCAAATAATATAGTATCTTACATCAAGCCAAAAAGTAGGCCGATGTCATCTTGTACAATTGATCTTAAGCTTTTATTATATTGCAGGTGAAAACAGATTTTCACTGCATTAAACCACTTGAGACATTATATACACAAAATCATTTTGTCAGGATGGGTGGTGGAGGGATGAACTCAAATGCAGACAGTAGTCACAGCAACACAGTTTATTATACAAAAAAAACAGGAAAACAAAACCCACGAGGGGGCAAAACAAGGGCTAGACAGACGAAGGAAGACAAAACTAGACTAACACTGCACTTAACTAGACTGTGACTAAAACACGATCAAACAATTACTTAGACAAGACTTGACAAAATCACAACTGGTAGCAACAGTAGACAACCTTTAAACAACGTGACAATATTTAAACAACGAACTAACAAAGAGACAGAGAAACACACGAGGTTATAAAGGGAGGCTACTAATGAACACAACAGGTGGAACAGGTAAATCAATGAAGACAAAACTAGGGTAACAAGGGGGGCGGGGCAAGGGAACGAGACAACGCAAGCACATGGCCCAAACAAATGGCCATGTGCTTGCACATAAAACATGGGCCTGTCATGATCCTGCCACAAGACTAGAGAAAAATCTGAGACAAGGCAGAATCATGACACATTTAGGTATGTTTTATCTTCTGTTGTTTAATGAATTTTTATTGCATTTAAGTGTTGTGAGTTACAATGATGGTGTTTTGTGTTTGCATGAATGACTCTGTGAAATTTTAATCTTCACATGGTTTTATCTTTTACCACCTGCATTATTATGGTGGTTGTTATTAAAGGTACAAACAAGATTATTAGTAGCAGTAAGCGGTATTGAATTTATTGATTATATATATATATATATATATATATATATATATATATATATATATATATAACAATTGTATTACAATGTTATGCTGTACAATTTACAGTGTGCTCTATAAATGTGTTTATAGTTTTTCTGTAATACTTTTATTAATTAATCAATTTATTTTTGGCAACCACAGCTGCCAAAATTATTTTGTAAAAACTGTGGATTTATTTATTTATTTTTACATTGTATATTAGGCTTTAATAAATGTGGTGTTTTGCATACAGATTTATTGCATGCTTACTGTAAACTGATTACAGTAGTATTATGTCCCCAGGTTCAAGGTTCAAAATGTTTACTGATTGCTCCAAAGAAATTGCATCAAGATTTAATGTTTGTTTTGTTTCAAATAATTCTAATTGAGTACAATTTATCAACATTTCATTTGTTTGGTTTTCTTTAAAAGGTTAATCTCTTCAGTAGTCTGATCTTCAGACAACAGAGTTTAATGTTTTTTTTGGGGGGGTGGGGGTTGCAGCAAATGTATAAATGCAGTTAGAGGAAAAACAATAACTATATGCAAAAAGATTAACAAAAGAGTCACTTTAATAAAACACATGAATGTAGTAGTAGTAATAATAATAGTAGTGAATAGAAATCTAGTAATCTTATAAAATAAAAGGTTAAAATTAACTGTAGATTAAAAAAAAGAAAGAAAAAATTTGGAAAAACAAACATAAAATGTCAGTAGTTAATATGTTGAACAATACAGGAATAATACAGTCTGTAAACTTCTAACCAAATTCCAAGTGGATAAAGCAGATTATCTGTATATCTTCAGTCAGATAATTAAATGAATAAAAATGTACATACATTTTTTTTTTTTTTTTAATCAAAAAGATTAATAAAAACATGAATTGTTGGGATTTAACACAATTGAATGTTTCTCTTCTGATTTGTGTATTTTGTAATGCCCCGTTTATACATTTTATGAGATGCTGACATCATATACTCAAGTATACTATAGTATGCTGCAAGATGACTTATTCATTCCTTCACGAAATGCTGTTATTTTATTTCTTTTTGTCCGTTTCTTCTGCACTAAAGCTTTTTCTGACTTCTGACTTTTGACTTCTGACTTCAGGTCAGCATCCTTTTCCTTTTTGGATCTCCTAGCTCTGTTGAGTTCATCTGACTTTGTAAACATGTGGTGGCTGTAGTAGCTGTTATGATTCTGTTTTATCATGGCTTCAATCTTCCTCATGAGCTCATCAACTTGGGTACGGTCAGACTTCTCTCTATTGTTGAATATATGATATTTTCCTTTGCATGAATCTATCACTTTTTTTAGTTCTGGTGCCTCCGCTATGTAATCTTCAACTGTCCTGTGTTCAAGATCATCTGCCCTGGTGAACAAAACCATCATGTGTCTGAGCACTTCTTGGCCAAAGGTTGTGTGAATCAATCCAGCGATTTGTCTGTCTTCTTTAGTGAAGCGCCCAATGGCAATTACAAGAAGAAAGACATGAGGACCTGGAGCTGCAAGTCTGATGCCATTCACAATCTCATTCAAGACTTCTTCACTGGACAGACTTGTGTCATATAGACCAGGAGTGTCCACGACACAAATCTGCTTTCTGTTTATCATCCGCGATTCAAATGAACTCTTTTTAGTGACTAATGCAGTTCTTGCTTCTGACACAAATATCCTTTCTCCAAGAATGGTATTTCCTGAAGCACTCTTTCCAGCTCCTGTTTTGCCGACCAAAACTATGCATATGTCCTGACCTGTTGACATTTTAAGAAGTATTTGTTATCAAACATTTGCTAATTTAAATGAATATTAACTAGAATTAAATACAGTTATAAGTAGTGTTGGAAACTCAGAAATGAAGACCAGGAGACTCTTGGGTATCTTCAGCAGAGTTCTTTATTGAGAACGCGCTGCAGTCATCAAAAGCCTAACTAAGGCAGTGATACTTTGTAGTTTATATACATTTAGGGGGCATGACTTTAAACAAAACATGCAAGTTAAGTATTCAATTTTACCAGTCCTAGTCCAGTCAGGATAACTACTGAAAAGACTGGGGCAGGGGCACCAAGAGCCATTACAAACAAAAGGTTATAGTCTCAGTGTGTAGCAAGAGGTTCCTGCTCTCTTGTTGTAAATCAAATGAGCCAGATTACTATGCTTGAGAGAATCATTTGTCTGATGTCATCATATTTAACTTAAATGCTAAATACAATGTACGTCACCTTAGTATTTCATGTGATGCTATGTCAGATCATAGGATCAGCATATCTTAACCCAATTCTTAAATGTGTAATTCCACAGTATAGTCACAAATGCTGGATTGATAAAAAAAACTTACTCATTGTAGTGCCGTTAATGATTCTGCTGGTTAAGTTGCTCCTTCAAGGATTTCAGAAGATCAGATGGCAGTGGGTTTGTTAAAGCAATGAATACGATTTCTGTTTTTAATAATTAGCTAAGCCCAACCTCTTTTGCACATGAGTTTTATGATTGGATAAGCTTTTACTAGTACTGCTCAGGAAGGTAATTAGATTTAAAAGGAGATGTTTCTGAAGGCAAGTGTTTGTGGCAATCACTTACAAGAAGAAATCAGCTAGTTAATATGGATTTTTGACATAGCAATGCATGTTATAAATCTAATATTTTATGCAATATTCAAAATATTTTATATTATAGTATTTTGAATACCATGACTGTCAGCAATAGCCAATCACATACATATTTGCTGATTTCTTGTATGCAATAGTCAATCAGAGGCATTCAAGAATCCACTCACCGCTCAAATCTCCTGACTTCTGCAGGTCTTGTGTCCAGAATCATCTGATTATAACACTACTGCTGAGTAGAGAACTTCATATAATTATATATAGGCCTACATGCAGTTCCAAAAGTTCATCAGTGATTAGGACAGTTGCTGGTGAACGTTTGGAACAGCATGCATATTCTTAATCTGAAGAACATAATAGTTTAGAAGATAATAGTTAAACAACATTTATATCTCAGGTGATTGGCTCTTACAAGTGTCCAGAGTATCAGGAAGACATATGTTGAATGAGTGAACTTGAACAGTTTCAGCTTTTTGTCAAACATTTGGTTGACGGTAAACTGTGACATGCACACACTCATGGTATTTTTTATTCTTAATTGGATTAATTAATATTAATAATTATAGAAACAATTCAACAGAAATTTTGACTTTTCTGTATGTTTTAAGATTACTACACTCTGAAAATACAGTTTTCTTTTATCATGTAGGGCAATTTTATTGGGTTAATTTCAATATTTTTTACCCAGGTGCTGGGAAGATTTCTGTAACAGCTGCTGGGTCATAAACATTATCAGAATGTTTTATTTGAACAATTCGGTTAAATTAACTTTATACACCATAAAAGCAATTTTAAGGACACTCTGATACCATCTGTTTGCTTATCGTTGAAATAAATGAATTTGACTTGTTTGAAAGAGATATTGCTACGGATTGTTGATTTATTTGTGAATCTAGTCTAAATCTTATTTGTGATCTGTCTATTTAATAACTAACATAATTTCCTGTTTACAATTACATTTTTAAGTGATAGGTAGATTTATTTTCTTGTGAATCCCGTAGAGCTGCGGTCCTGCAGAGTTCAGCTCCAACCCAAATCAAACACACTGGAACAAGCTCATCAATGTCCTCAGGATTACTAAAGCTATAGGTAGGGGAGGTTTTTTTCTCAGGGCTGGACTTGAACCCTGCAGAGCTGCGGCTCTCCAGGACTGAACTTGCCAAACCCTGCCATAGAAATGTGGGATTTCACCATGTTGTTGAGATCTTTTTTACAGCTACAAAATGAGGAACCTACTTTTAAGAAGCAGCTGCAGTCCTACTCACAAACATAACACAACAACTGCTTTAAAGATAACCACATTACATTGATAAGTTTGAGCATTCATTTGCCCGTGTCTGTGATTTAAGTAGATCATGTTAATTTTAAGATATTGTCTAGACTAACAGTAGGCTAGAATGGCATTTTCTACTTCTTTCAATGCAGCAAAAAATTTAAATAATAGTATACACACACACACACACACACACACACACACACACACACACACACACACATATATATATATATATATATATATATATAAATTAAAAATGAGTAGTAACTGAGTAGTACTGAGTAGTAACTTGTTATGTGTATTACAGTTTCCCAAAAATTATTATTTGTAATTACAATATATTATAAAATACTTTTAATCAGACGACAGTTGCTTTTTAATTGATTGCATGATTACATATTATTTTATATAAAGGGATTTTGTGGAATACAAAAAATTTGAATTATTACATTATTACAAAAATGGCAAAGTAATGTTTAGAAATGTATACACTCACTTAAAGGATTATTAGGAACACCATACTAATACTGTGTTTGACCCCCTTTTGCCTTCAGAACTGCCTTAATTCTACGTGGCATTGATTCAACAAGGTGCTGAAAGCATTCTTTAGAGATGTTGGCCCATATTGATAGGATAGCATCTTGCAGTTGATGGAGATTTGTGGGATGCACATCCAGGGCACGAAGCTCCCGTTCCACCACATCTCAAAGATGCTCTATTGGGTTGAGATCTGGTGACTGTGGGGGCCATTTTAGTACAGTGAACTCATTGTCATGTTCAAGAAACATTCAAGAAACATTTGAAATGATTCGAGCTTTGTGACATGGTGCATTATCCTGCTGGAAGTAGCCATCAGAGGATGGGTACATGGTGGTTATAAAGCGATGGACATGGTCAGAAACAATGCTCAGGTAGGCCGTGGCATTTAAACTGAGCAGATTGTGAAATACTCAGACCGGCCTGTCTGGCACCAACAACCATGCCACTCTCAAAATTGCTTAAATCCCCTTTCTTTCCCATTCTCACACATTCAGTTTGGAGTTCAGGAGATTGTCTTGACCAGGACCACACCCCTAAATGCATTGAAGCAACTACCATGTGATTAGTTGATTAGATAATTACATTAATGAGAAATTGAACAGGTGTTCCTATCCTTTAGGTGAGTGTATATATATATATATATATATATATATATACACACACATATAAAAATGCGTTTGGCCGGGATTCTGCTTCTACTTTTTACAGTCACCATTCATTGTGTTCATTTTTGCATTAAAGGCCTTCATGGGACTGTTTTCTTTATCCCACTATGACCATTACATTAATGCCTGCTCCTGCAAACATTCTAATATTGTATATCATTTTCACGCATCAGGGTGCCACTATTAATATGTGGAGTATTTAAATCTCTTATGAATGAGCTCTCGCAGTTCACTTTCAATTTTGATGTGGTGATCACACTCACTCTGTGTAATGGGAGCCCATCTTTTAAAATGAGCCTATATCTGTCAATCTGCTGAGCATCAAATCCTTAAGCATGGTCTGTCAGTCATTTCTTCTTACTCTTGACCCTTGAATCCCATAAATCTGACTCCTGCAGCTTGTGTTGGATGCAGGGTTGCCAAGTCCTTGTTTTTCATGGAATTAGGCTACTGTTGCTATGGGTTGATTTAGGTTAAAGGTTTGAAATATTGCATAAATTACATCTGACTGAAATGCTTGTAACATTGAAACATTTTGCATTCTACCCATAATAAACTGTGGTAAATGTTTCGTTTTGTGAATGATTGCCACTGGTAAGAAGCCTTTTATCTTTGTTTATGATCAATCTGCACAAGAGTGACTGTAAAATATGTATTTTAGGTATGGAAATGACATAATTTGAGTTTTTATATTATATAACCCTCCCTCAAACCACCCACAAAAAACCCCAACCACAAATCAAAACAAATTATATCACGTTTAACCACTATAGAGACATCCGAGCCAGATTCCAGAAGATCTGGCTGAGGTGAGGTGCTCTCGATGGGTTCATGAGCGCTGATCGGGCCCTGACGCCCTGCAGCTCAAGCCTCAAAAAAGGAGTTGAAGCAAATTTTCAAATTGATGTTATCTTTATTAACAAACCACATATTTACATATTGAATTACAAATAAGTAATTTCTTGCCTACAAAGCTCTTAAAACTTCATTTTGTGACACAAAATGGTATTATTTTTTAAATTATAGTGGATTCAGGGAATCTATTTTCCCACTCGCTGTGAGAAATACGATAACTTTTGCAAGCAGAGTGATACAAACAGTTGAACTTCTGTTGGACTCTATATCACACTCTTATCAGCCAAATTAGTTTCGAGAACTGTTGTATAACATATATTTTGCAATACCTGTAACAAATGTAAAAGATTTCCAGTAAGCTACAATACATTTGGTTTATTGGTTAATGGTTTAATTCATTTTTATTGGATTTATTATGATTTATCTGATATCTATATCTTGCTCTGTATCTTATATGACTCCTTACATTTAAAGCAGTCACGCAGGAAAGTATATTATTCAGATTACAGGTGACCTCAGATAAAACACGCACACTTTCAGGGTAGATAAGGTACAAAGGTGTACCATTTATAAAAAAAGGTACCATCCTTTAGTGAGTGCACATATGATGATGATTCTCAGCTCTTAGATGTATTGCCAAGTGTCTCTACAATTTAATGCTGCTATCTTGCACCTTTTGGACTGATCCAGATTCACCAGCCATGCAGAAAATAGATCTTTTTTGTCTTTCAGTTCCTGGAACATATTATAAACAGATGTTCCAAGCATAAAGGTAAATGACTTCCAGTCAGCTTGTTTGGTATCATGTATTAGATAACACTTTATTTTAAGGTGTCCTTGTTGCACGCTACATGTACTTACTATTATAATAACAGTTAATTATGCATAATTACATGAAAGTAACCCTAAGCCAAACCCTAATCCTAACCTTAACCATAAGTACTTGTACTTAATTAATATTACTTAGTACTTAAACATATAATTACATTTAAACAATGATGTATGAGTAAAGAATATAAAGATGAGTAAAGAAAATAAAGCTAATAATAATAAAATTTAGATAAAAAATAAGTTTCCTCCACAAGGACACCTTTAGTGTAACAATGTATTATTATCGATACATGACACATGCACATGCACTCTATATGTATTTATTGGTGTTAATGTTTAGTTTTCAATGCATTCATATCCTATAATGGTCCATATATTATATAGCCTATTAATTTAAAACAAAAAGGTCACACAGGTTGTACCAAATTTTATTCTGCTTCAGTTGGTAAAATATTTCCTATTTAGAAGGCTTTCACGATTCGCTAAAATATGGCAGATAAATTCTGTAGCAGTTCTCGATCATGTAATGTCCTAAATGACAAAATCAATTAATAAACATATATAAATAAACAAAAATAAATAACTGTAGTTGTTTTTACAACATGTCTTTCTGTTTTATTGTAGCTGATTCATAAAAGCATTAAGCCATTCAAGACTGTGTATTATATTAAAAAAATAATTTAGCTGTATTTCACAGTATAACTGGCTATGAAAGTACTGACACAGCATTTCATAATTGCTTAGACACTAAAAGTGGTACTTGAAGCCCACTCAGTACTCATATACATACTGTATATCTTTACACCAAGTCTGCAAAACTAAAAGCACATTACATGTTTTAAACTCGGTTTGCTATTGTAAAGCAAACTTTTCACAAAATTTGTAACACAGTTATCTACACACATAATTTAAAACTAAAAGCTCTTTTGTTTCATTTGGGAACACTTAAGACATTTAAAGGCCACACTCATTTACTGATGACCTACACACAGTGATCATGTGTGAGAAAATTTTTACATAATTTGTTCACTTACAAATCAAAACTCAGTGTTTTGAGAAAGAAATTAACCCCTTGCATTTCTATCTACATTGTGTGTGTGTGTGTGTGTGTGAGTGTAATATATATATATATATATATATATATATATATATATATATATATATATATAGAGAGAGAGAGAGAGAGAGAGAGAGAGAGAGAGAGAGAGAGAGAGAGAGAGAGAGAGAGAGAGAGTGTGTGTTCAGTTCATTTTTTTTACTTGCAGTACATATTTTGTCCCCAAGACGCAGGGTTTACCAGGTCCCCCAACCCCCCTGCCCCACACACATTTGTTTCTTTGAATTTTGGGGACTTTCCATAGACTTCTATTACTTTTATACTGACCATATGATATGTTCTATCCCCTAACCCTACACCTACCCCTTACAGAAAACCAGTCATTTACTAATCTTTATAATTTTTTTCCTCACAGGGACCACAGGCCAGTCTCCACAATGTAAAAAAATTCAGGTTTTACTATCCTTGTGGGGTCATTTGGTCTTCACAATGTAGCATAAACAAATGCACAAATACACGTATGAATACAAGCCAAGTCAACTTTATTTCTAAAACACTTCATACTGTACAATATAGATTGTTTCACAGCAGCTTTACAATAGTAACAAATTCAAATTCTGCTGTAAAGCAGCTCTAACAAGTCAATAATAACATTATACAGCTCAAGTCAGTTCAGTATTGATTGTGAAAAATTAATCAGTTGTACATACATACATTCTGTATACAGTGTGTGCGTATGCATGTATGTGCAGGTGCAGTTAAAGGAAAACTGTAAGGGTGGAGTGTAATGAAAAGCTATAAAAAGACTCACAAAAGAGTCAACTAAAACACATTGACTTAAATTTTTTTATTTTCTAGCCACTCTAATAAAACACATGAATGTAGGGGTGGTGGTAGTAGGCTAATAATAATAATAATAATAATTCTATAAACTTACATAAAAGGATAATGGTTACTGTGTTAAAAACTAACAAAAGGCAAAAATTGAGTCTGTAAACTTCTATCCCCAACCAAATTCCTACAGGGATTAAGCAAATGATATGTACATTTTCAGTCATGTAATTAAAATAATACATAAAGGATACATATATGCTTTAATAAATCAAAAGGAAAAACAAAAAGATTAATAAAAACATTTAAACAATTGTTAGAATTTAACATTGATTTAATGTTTATCTTCTTGTGAATTTTGTAATGCCCCGTTTATACATTTTTATGAAATGCTGGCATCAAATACTCAAGCATGCTATAGTATGCTGCAAGATGACTTATCTGTTTCTTTTTGTAAAGCCATTATTTCCTTTTTAAGGTCAGCAATAATTTTATCCTTTTCCTTCATGGTTCTCCTAGCATTATTGAGTTCATTTGCCATTTTAAACATGTGGTGGCTGTAGTAGCTGTTATGATTCTGTTTTATCATGACTACAATCTTCCTCATGAGCTCATCAACTTGGGTACGGTCAGACTTCTCTCTATTGTTGAATATATGGTATTTCCCTTTGCATGAATCTATCACTTTTTTTAGTTCTGGTGCCTCCGCTATGTAATCTTCAATTGTCCTGTCTTCAAGATCATCTGCCCTGGTGAACAAAACCATCATGTGTCTGAGCACTTCTTGGCCAAAGGTTGTGTGAATCAATCCAACCGTGTTTCTCTCTTCTTTAGTGAAGCGCCCAATGGCAATTACAAGAAGAAAGACATGAGGACCTGGAGCTGCAAGTCTGATGCAATTCACAACCTCATCTAAGACTTCTTCATTGGACAGATTTGTGTCATATAGACCAGGAGTGTCCACGACACAAATCTGCTTTCTGTTTATCATCCGAGATTCAAATGCACACTCTTTAGTGATTGATGTACTTCTTGCCTCTGAAAAAAATGTCCTATCACCAAGAATGGTATTTCCTGTAGCACTCTTGCCAACTCCTGTTTTGCCGACCAAAACTATGCGTATGTCCTGACCTGTTGACATTTTAAGAAGTATTTGTTAACACATATTTGATCATTTGAACTAATATTAACAAGGATTAAAAACAGCTGTTAGTAGTCATAAGACGGTGGACTGATAAAGAACTTACTCATTGTAGTTTTGTTAATGATTTTCTGCTGACTGCGTTGCTCCTCCAAGGATTTCAGAAAATCTGATGGCAGTGGGTTTGCTGAAGCCATCAATACAGAGTTCTGTTTATTGCCTCTGTTTTTAAGAAAAATTCTAAGCCCAACCTCTTTTGCGCACGCGTTTTAAGATAAGATAGGTTTTTACTTGAACTATTTAGGAAGGGAGATGAGAGGAAGTGATTCATAAGGAGATCTGTACTCTGAAGGTAAGAGTTTATGGCACTATTTAAAAGAAGAAATCAGCTAGTTGACTAAAATGGATTTTAGTACTTATCAACCCTAAGATTTTAGACATTGCATAGACTATTTCTAATATAACATTAGGCACAGTGTCTGTCTGTCTATATATCTATGTCTGTCTGTCTAGTAGAAATAAAATATGTATTTCTCAGTGCTCTACATGCACTACTGCTAAAATAGTAGCTGGTCCCAGCTAGAAATGGTTTGTTCTAAAATGTTCTGCATTAACCATGCATTGTTCAAGCAATGTTTTTAGCAGGTAGTTTTATTTTTGTCCCCAGAACGTTCACCTATAAAATCGGATAACATTCTCTTCAAACATTCTTAAAATGTTTAGTGCATCATTTCCTAACATTCTTAACGTTTTTAGCGGGTAGTTTTATTTTTGTTCCCAGAATGTTATCTCAAAAGATAGTATAACATTCTCTATAAACATTCTAAAAATGTTAAGTGATAACATTGTTAGAACATAATTCCTTAATATTCTTATAATGTTTCTAGCGGGCGTATGGAGCTGCACGCACATTCCTAATCTGAAGATTAAGGGTTAAGATAAAGAGAGTTTTTATTTACACAACATTTATATGTCAGGTGACTGGCTCAAACAGGTGTTGATAAGAGCATCTGTAAACCTTTAACAGTTTTGGCCTTTTGCCAGAAATGTATCAGGCTCACTGAATAAGTGTGGTAAACTGTGACATGCACACATTTCATTCTTAACCCTCGTCAACTGGCTGGAATGATGATTAAAGTTCATAATCCAAACCTACACTAGACTCGCTGTCATTTGTGTCACTTCAATGCCATTCAATTACATTTAAAGAACTTAATTGCCATTTTGTATTATATTGCAAAAGTATAAAAAAAGTAATGACAAGAGAAAGAAGAGTTTGGGTGATTTTTCTTTGCAGGTGTAGAGATATTCTGCCAAATAACTTTCCAGTTTACTTTAAATTTCCCAGTGTTTCAAAGCAACTGAAGTTTCCACAACTGAATAAAATGTAAAAGAAAGTAATTTTTTTTTTTTTTTTTTTTTGTATGTCGAAGTTCTGAATTTATTTCTCAGAATTGCACGTTTATGGCTTACAATTCTGACATAATTTCTCAGGAATTGCATCTTGTTTATATCTCACAAGCTCGCACTTCAGATTTTCACCTGAAGAATGGTCACCCTGGTAGCCTACTGTACGTTACTTTTTATGAATACTGTAAATTTATATACACCATTCTTTTAACTTTTTTTTTGCTATTAAAGAGTAAAATCATATATGGAACTGTCAGTCTCTTGCTTAGTTTCTGAATGAATCAGCGTTTATGAGATAAACCTTAAAGCAACCTATGTTGGCTAGTTTACATTTTTGAGACTCTGAAGCCCCCTAAAGTTGAATTTAATGTCATAAACATAGGCTGTACACCTTTTTTTGTAATTTCTAGTGAGAAATATGTTTTGTAGTATTTAACCATTTGCTTAGTCATCACCAAAGCACTCTCTATTTTTTTTATTTATTTTTTTCATTACGTCATTCTGAAGTTTCTGCTTCATAAACCAAATTGCCCTTTTCGTGAATTTCGTATTCCCCAAACAGGCCTACATAGGCCTACTCCCAGAACAGACATTTGCAGGGGAGCATGGGAAAGAAGCAGAAGACTTCCTAGAAGTCCTTGGTGTTGAAAGTTATTGTTGTTGTAAATACTTTTTATTCCACAAAATTAATATGACATTAATCTGTTTTATTCTTTCTGTAGGCCATACTGCTTTCTGGACAGAGTTACAAACTACCTTGAGAATGGAAGCCCAAGATAAATTGCAGGTTATCCTGCTTGGCACGACGGGGTCTGGTAAAAGTGCTTCAGGAAATACCATACTTGGTAAAAAGGTTTTTAAATCTTATGCATCTACTCAGTCAGTCACAGTATCAAACCAGACTGAAACAGCGAGGATTCATGGAATGGAAGTCACAGTTGTGGACACTCCTGGATGGCACTGTACTAAAATCTCTGAGGATGAGGTCGCATCACAAATAAAGGCAGCCACTGCGTCACTTAATGGTCATTATGCTTTTCTCATGGTCATCCCCATTGGTTCCTATACAGCAAAAGAAATGCAAATGATTCCACAGTTACGTAAAATCCTAGGAGAAGATTTTTTTACTCATACTACAATTCTGTTTTCATTCCATGATAACCTTGAGTCAAAATCCTTTGATCAGTTTATCACAGAAGAAGAGGGAGCACTGAAGATTATCATTCAGTGCTGTGGAAATCGAGTGTACACCTGGAACAACAAAGATAGTTCATCTGTGAAGAATTTGAACAAGTTGTTAGAGGATCTAAAAGAAACACAGGGAATGAATGAAAACTCTAAAGAGAGCTCCCAGAGTGAAAAGCAAGATGAAAAAATGATCGTAAAACCAGAACAAGATCAAGTCACATCTGATGAAACTATAGGACATTCAGATGCACATATGAAGAGGCACAAGAAAGACACTACAGAACCAATGGACAAGACAAGTGAAGAAGTCAGAGTTGTTGTCTTGGGAATGGCTGGGGTAGGAAAGACCTCAACCATTACCACACTTTTAGGAAATGATAAAAAAACTGAAAGGAGCCAATCACCGATTAATAAAACCAGAAGGTCTGGGATTCATTTAGTGTTGATTGATTCTCCTGGCTTTAAGGAAGAAACAGAAGTGAATGATTCAGTCTCTCAGTCTTTGTCATATGCTGCTCCAGGGCCTCATGTCATTATGATTGTGATCAGAGCGGGACAAGTTACCACAGAAAACCTCCAAATAATAGATCGCATACATGCGTGTCTTCACAAATCAAGAAAACAAACAATGATCCTGTTCTCTGGAAAGGATTATCTAGAAAACAAAGATATTGAAGAGTACATTAAGGAGAATCCAGAGATTGAAAATCTAGTAAAATTGTACGGCAAAAGATTTCATGCACTGAATAACAAGGATGTCAATGATCAGACTCAAGTTAACCAACTGTTTGAAAAGATTTCTGCAATTTACCATGAAAACTATGGTCACTTCATCAAAGAAAAGAGGAACGGTCCGGATCACACAGAAGAAAAAAGTATGTAGATAACAAAGAACATATTAAATGAAGCATAACAAATGTTGTTTTTTTAATGCGATTAAGATTGTGACTATGTGTGTTTCTTTTCATTTTAATAGAGAAACGAGAAAAACTTAACGATTTAAAGGATGGCTTAATGATTTAAAAGAGGTATTGTGTATTTTGATATTCACTCATAACTCTCTATATACTGAGTATTTGATTGCTAAGTGTTAAATTGATAGTTCACAAAAAATTGTCATAATTTACTCACCCTCATGTTGTCCTAAACCTGTATAAAAATTTATATATTTTTTTTCTTTTTTTTTTCTTTTTTAACAGTCAATAGCTGCCACCAATTGTTAGGTTGTAACCATTCTTAAAAAAAAATCTTTTGTGTTCAATAGAGGAAAGAAACTCATACAGGTTTGGAACAACTTGAGAGTGAGTAAATGATGACAGAATTTTTTATTTTAGGATGAACTATTCCTTTAATAACATTTTCTGATTGGCTGTCATTGATTGTCTGCTTGATAGTGACCCCCCCAAAAAATTAAAAATGCCTTTTTTCTCTCTCTTCTTTTTAAGAACTCAAGAAGTGCAATACAACATCGGGAAAAAAGAGATGTGCTGGAAAATGTTTAATTTTATCATCTTTCCACACATTCTTTTTCATCTGAACACCAATATTTCTATAAAAATGTTGTGTTTGCAAATATGTAATATTCTCTTCAATGATACGTGTTAATGTTAACTTGACAGGTAACAAAGAGCTGAAGACTAAGCAGTGTAAACAGAAGTGAGGATAATAAACAGCAAAATAAATATTTCTGTGACAGTAGTGGATGTACCAAGTAGGTTAGAAATGAACAAATACAGGCTCCTCGTGATGAGGTGTTTGTTTTGCACATTGTGTAACAAGTTCCTGACCAGAATCACAGTGCTATACTGAGCATCCTATGATTTCAAAATTTGAGACAAAACTTTTACACTTCTATCTATCAACTGTAATCATTACAATCAAATGTACTACACAGGGTATAAATGGCGTTATTGTTATTTAAAGACTAGACCTTCTTAACCTTTAAAATATCATTTCCTCTTGCAAATCTTGTTTTTGTACTTAATGCAGTTTGTTTTGTCATGTGAGTTTGTGAGATGTTGGCCTATTTTTATCCAGCCTGTTAGTGTATTTTCATAAATATTTGATTTAATCACTTATTCTTTTGACTTTTTAACTTAGTATTTGATAAATTCAATAAACATGAGATTTAAACTTATTCATTGTTTAATTTACTTTTGTTACTATCAACAATTTAGGCAACTTTGGACGAGTCAATCATTGCACAGAAGTTTTAAATGTCATTAAATTTCCTACCCCTAACCATAACAGAAAACTTTGTTTTTTAATTTTTTTAAAAACCTTATGAAAACTGTACCCAGACAGTATTTTCCGTTTCTTTAATTATGACTTTATAAAGTGGTATCTGTGAAAATCCTGGTGTATTATGAAATAATAGTTAATTATGTTGTGTTTTGTGTAGAGCTGGTTCATTACCGTACAAATTAATATACAGTATGCATTTGTCTTTTATTTACAACCATGCAGGTTTTTATTTAAATCTTCTTCATTACCGTGTCATTTGCAGTACTAATGTTCGCCTCTGGGTGGGGTGTTTTCTCCTTTTTTGTGTCTTTGTATGCTGGTGCCTCTGAATTGTAATGTCTTGTTTGATATATTAAATGATTGATTCAATATATCAGTAACAATATACAAAATATAGGCTACAATACTAGCCATATAGCATGAGTATTATTACATATGGAAACAAAACATGCAAAACATTTCACATACAGGGGTTGGACAAAATAATACAGAACCCGGAAAATATATATTTGTATTAAGGTGTATTACCATCATTTGTCTTTAAAACATAGACCATAAACCTTTTTAGAATATGTTCATAAAACTACTAAATAGTCTCAACTGAATGACAACTGCCTCTTGCTTCATGTTGAAGACAAGATCTGCTTCTCACTCTTCTCTCCAAAACTGCCCACAGTGGTTTGAAAATATTTATTTCATAGGTGGTTTGTCTGGCGCTCCATCTGTCCAGGTTTTATAATTAGAAAACCATCTTTGCTGCATTTTGGCGCTTAAATATTAAAGCAGTTGCAGCTTTTTTATGGATTTGTGAAGCTCAGTGGATTTTAACAGGGTCTTAAAGGTGAATATTGAGTTTGCTGTCACTTTTGCTGCAGTAATTCTGTGTTGTTTGGACACATTCCTTCTAGTGCTTAAGGATCACTGTCATCTTGTGTTACCCTGCAGTATTGTCACATTACAATCACATCAAATTAAAAAAATATTTACTTAAAGTAGGAGCTGTAAGTGTTTTTAACTGTGAAATTCAGAGTAATTAACAGGTAGCAAGTGATAAGTAACTTACTGCATAAAAAGCACATAAATTAACTGGCAGCAAGTGGCAAGTAACTTACTGTAAAAAAGAACTACAGTAATTAACTGTCTGCTAGTGAAAAGTAGCTTACTGAAGAAAGGAAATACAGTAATTAACTGGCAGATAGCGACAAGTAACTTACTGTAGAAGAAATAACCACATATTCACTGTTTTCATTTACAGTAACAACCATGTAACTGTAAAGTAAAACTCACTAATTTGAAACTTTTTTCAAATGATTTTTTTTTTACATTTTTGTGCTTATTACACAGGACAGTGTAGTGATTGATGGGGAATGTAATGGGCAAAAAACCTTAAGCCAGGAACTAAACACAGGTCGCCAGAGACACAGTTGCTCTATATGTCATTGTGCTAACCACTAGACTATCGGTACCGACAGGTTCCATTGCTGTTTATTTATATTGATTCACAAAAAAGAAAAAGAAAAAAAATAACTACATGATGCATGTTGTAAGCTTTAAATATAAATATTAATTAATCAACAGTCACAGTTAACTGCTCATCATTATAATGATTATTAATCATTCTTCACTTATTGCTAGATGTGTTGAAAACAATAAAATGTTGATGACATTCTGGTAATTTTTTATTATTATTATTTATTAAAGAATTTGCTTCCTGTTTTCTCTATTCAAACTAAATGCAACTGAATTACAGTGAGGTCGAATGAAATGCAGTCATTGGCTGGTAACCCAGCTGCCAGTGTAGTGTTTTCCTTTTCTATCCCAGTGGCTGGGTTTCAGAAAACCCTGGTGTATGGCAGTACGGTGAATTCACATTCTTGGGGGTAAATTTCTGACTATGATACTGAAGTTAAAATAATATGATAATAATTAACAGTTTGTATGAAGCAGTATAATGAGCTGTGTTTGTACGGGTAAAATAACTGGAAGCAAAAGACACCTGAAGCCAAATGCATTCAAGTTACGAGTAGTCGCACCTGCTCTCTGGTGAAAACTAAGCAGGTTTTAATTGGTTATATGATACGTTACTATGATTTTTTTTTGTAGCACATTGTTGGTTACTGTAGTTTTCTAAAGTACATAATCGTTTATCGTGTTTTCTACAATACATTGGTAATTACTGTGATTTTCTACAAGACATTTCTGATTATTGTGACACTCACAGTACTTCTTATATTACTGTGTTTTAAACTAAAACTATGGTATTCTACTGTGAACTAGTATACAGTATACCAGTGCACAAACAGTAAATTACTGTAGATAAAGACCACAAGGAAAAGTATAGACTTACATTTTAACCCCAGGAATTGTCATATCAAACGCGTACATGTTGTGTTATGTGTTTAAAACTGTTCATAATAACAGGAGTTATAGTGTTTCCCTGGTGTCCTTTATTTTTATTGTTCTGTAAATGTGGAACAAAGCCTTGAGGCTGAAAAGTTTAATCTTCAACCTTTTTTGGTGTCACCATATTTCTTTACAGTTGATTTTCCCGACACAAAACCTATTAATCAATAGTCCAGAGTTTTTTCTTTCATAAATTTCCAGAGTATAAAACATCAGCACAAATCATCCAAAAATGGCTACACCTTTAAAAATGTTTATGACTCCAGAGGCAGATGGTTTATATCACACAATCTGCCTCATCTGGACACACTTGTACATGTTATTGTTAGCCTGCTGCACATGTTGACCTACATTTGTGTGAGGGAATTCAAGAGGTGTTGTGTTTTAAGAGGTGTTTTGTTTCCTGATGCATATGGATCTTTTTATGAGATGCGAAAATGATCTAGTGTAATATTTCCATAACCCATTTTTGATTTAGAGTATCAAAGGAAGAAACATTCAGGTAACACCAGAAAACAAAAATTTATATGTTCCCACGTCAGACTCTGGATTGCTTGCAGATATTTTGTTACTGTTTATCGTAGCTCATGTAATTTCCTCATCTTTTGCTCTCTAGCTTTAGACCTTTCCACACTGCACTCAATTCCGATTTTTCATATCTGATCTTTTGGACAGACTGCATATGTTTTTTTGCAAATCATAGAATAAATTCAGTTTGATCAGGTTGTGTCATGTTGGCCAAGTCAGTGATGGAGTGGCGTAAGATCCATTATGCAAGCAGTTTATTAGAATGAAACAAAAACACAAGAAAACCAGGAATCCAAGAAACAAAGGCTGCATCCAAAAAGTACAGAATTTGATAAAAGAAGGATGTCTAAATTCATTTTATACGTAACGGAGTAGGCAAAAAGTACCCAGAGGACCTACTCTTTCTGATGAGTTTCTGAAGTGTGCATATGATGGACATTTTACTGTCCCATGAGGCCACAGAAGTGGATTTATGAATGGGAGTGAAGGGATATAACTTACTCTAGAAGGTCATGTGATAATGACAACATGTGGAATGTAGTATATACATTCATGTTACACACATGCATACTATATAGAACATACTTTTTTAGCGACTGCAAAATGATTACCATATTTTCCGGACTATAAGTCGCACTTTTTTTCATAGTTTGGCTGGCCCTGCGACTTATAGTCAGGTGCGACTTATTTATCAAAATTAATTTGACATGAACCGAGAGAATTGAACCAAGAGAAAACATTACAGCGGCATTACAGCCACATTGGGCGGCAGTGGCTCAGTGGTTCATGTAGGTTGTCTACAAACCGGAAGGTTGGTGGTTCGATCCCCGGCTCCACCTGACCAAGTGTCGAGGTGTCCTTGAGCAAGACACCTAATCCCAGCTGCTCCCGACGAGCTGGATGGCGCCTTAAATGGCTGACACCACAGTCGGTGTGTGAATGGGTGAATGTGAGGCAAATTGTAAAGCGCTTTGGATGGCCATGTGGTCTGTTGAAAGCGCTATATAAATGCAGTCCATTTACCATTTACCATTACCATCTACAGCCGCGAGAGGGCGCTCTATACTGCCAGAGAAGCTGCTCAGTGCTCCTGTATCCTACACTAAGCAGCATATAAGCGCCCTCTCGTGGCTGTAGACGGTAATGCTTTCTCTTGGTTCTTGGTTCTAAATAAATGCGACTTATAGTCCAGTGCGACTTATATATTTTTTCCCCTCATCATGACGTATTTTTGGACTGATGCGACTTATACTCAGGTGTGACTTATAGTCCGAAAAATACGGTACTTCTCCAAAGTAAGTAACTACTCAAGAGAGTATACTATTTAGGACATAGCCAAGGGTTTATAAACACAGGACAAACCATATTAACTTGACACAACTGGAAAACAATGAGAATAATGACAACTGGAAAGGAACAAGAGCCCCAACCCCCCCCCCCCCCCCCTCAAAAGAAAACTAAACTAAAAGTCAAAAAAAAAAAAATGGACACAAGGACTGGAAAAACTGGAATGTTATCAATTAAGCAATATTCTTGGAGCAAAATTTGTTCATATCCCCATCCCAGTTGGGATTTAGATGTTTATTCTCAAGTGAATCTTGCCTTGCAGGTCTTGTTTAAATTTAGTTCATGTGAAAACATTAAACATGCACTGAATGTCAGTCAAGTGCTGGCTGGGATTTTTTCTATATACTACAAAAAATAGAGAAAGATTTTTTTTTTACTCTACTACAAAAAATGCACAATGTGTTTTTACTTGTTTTTACTTGTCACTGAATTTATAAAACTTCCATTAAGTGAATCATTATTATTTCATACTTGTACATTGCTATCATATTTTATACATTCAGCTTTAAAATGATAATTTTTATTAATTTCAACAAATTTACCATCAATACAGATACTCTGTCCATTACTTTCACCATGTTTTCTTACTGACAACATTAATAAAGTCGTATTTGTTGTAGTGTTTATGTGCATTAAAACTTGTAAATGCGATCTGTCTGATATAACTTAAAAGCACCATGAAATTGTGAAATCCTTTGGAGCTAATAATTTCTCTTTCAGATGTTAACATCCCAAAGAAAAGATTTATTGGAAACAAAATGGTCACTTTAACAAAGAAGTATGTTATGTCAATCATTAATGCTTAGTCATCGATGCTTTTTTAATTTTTTATTAGGAACTGCTGCCTTACAACATTGATTTTGAAACTTGTGAATCCATTAGAATCATTAAAAGACAGAATAGCGATTCATATATAAATAGATGTTTTGTGCACCCCTAGTTTTAACGGCATGGCAACAGCTCTTCCTCTTCTCCAAAGAAGCGCAGCATGCCTCACACCCTTTGTTACATGTTCCCGGGGGTGAGGTTTATGTAAATTTCAGGGTTTGTGATGTCAACCAGGAAGTAACTAGTTTTAGTCCCTATGAGCCATTCTTGTAGGCATTAAACTGCCAGAATTTTAAAAGACACTTTCAATGTTGAAAGTTGCATTTATTGTTTAACTAATGTTAAAAAAGTTAAATCGCAATCAAGCACCCCTTTAAAAGGAGTCATCTGTATCTGCTTTCTTTTCCTCAGATATCAGGTTTTCTATTTTTCTTCTTTCCCTCAGCCTTGTCCAGGGGTTAAAAAGGCATAATCCAGACTTTCCAGATATCAGCAGTGGAATTCTTGTCCGCGAAGTTGTCCCAGACTCTCCAGCTCAGAAGTATGTCTCAGCCCAAAAATAACTTCTGTCCATCTCAGATTCTCTTTAAAATGCCTTTTTAAGATCAAACTTTAATCACATTGTTATGTTTAGAAATCATCATGCACTGATTTACCCAAAACAAATCACACGTCATTCTCCTTTCATTGGTTCATTTTCACAGAGGTGGGCTTGAAACAGGTGATATTATAGTGAAGCTAAACAGCCATCCTTTGGTCAACACTGGAGAACTACAGGAGGCGATTCAGGAAGACATGACCCTCTTTCTGGAAGAGCGGTGTGGTAATGATGACCTACTATTTATCATTGAGCCTGATATCCTCATGCAGTGACAACATCAGAGATGGGGAACCAGAGGAGTGATCAGAAGGACAAGCACAAGTGAAGCATGAACATGAATGAATTTAGAAGAGCAGCAGATGTCATTGCATCTGGGTTTCAAACGACAAACGGAGGAAAAAATAATTGCCTACCAAGCTAATGACCATTTAAAAAAAAAAGTATCATAAACTGAATTTCCTTCAAGACTGAGTTGGACTGACTGAGAGATCAATGATCATTTAGAAAATAAAATATACTTTATACATAGGCTACTGAATGTTTTTGACTGAGTCATTTGAATCATTCATTCAACCAGTTCAGTCAAAAATGAAATGGTTTAGATGGTTCATCCAAAGTGACTTTGGTTGGAACTATCTGGTTGTTTAAATTGTATTGTTTATATTTATATTATATGTAACCGGGAGAACTACAAAGAACACACCAAAAATAAAACAGCAGTCAATGGGAAAAAAGTTAGTAACAAAAGATTAAAAAAAAGTTTTTTCATTACAGAAGATTAAGAATTAAGATTAAGAAGATTAAGAATTAATATCTTACGGGTTTGGAACCACAAAGTTTTATTTTGTCTGAACTATCCCCCTAATATCACGTTATTTTCCTTGTCAAGTCAGCTTGTTTAGAAATATTGTACTAGAAAACAAGACAAAATAATTGTTAATGAATTATGAAAATGTTTATATTTTTTATTAAATATGAACCTAAAAAGTAAATATAATCAGTCACACATTAACAGTAGTTTAATATACTGTTGCTAATGCAAAATGATGATGAAAAACCATTCATCAATGACCAGAAGATTTGACTTATTGTAATTTTGGTTCAGGAGGTGGCAAGTTTCATTCATTTAACATTCACAAACATTCTAGCATTGCTGACAATTTGCTGGTCAGCAAGTTCACACAGCTTGAACTTGGTAATTTAGCCTTAACTTTTTTCCTATAACACCTACTATGTCAGCGAGTAAGATCTTGAATAACGCTGAGTAGTATTCTTTTTGGCAGCCAATACACTTTCTCATGTACAAGTACATGTCCTAGTTTATTTTGGAGCAAGTAAAGCCAAAGCTGTGACAAATCAGTCTGAAACTTCAAGAGCTTAGCGGTGGACTTGATCAGAACTTCAGAAAACTTTTGTCTGCTTGTTTTGGTTCATGTTGTGGTAGAGCTGTGGGGTTATGACACTACTGTGGATTTTGGGGCAGACTTCAAGAGTATTGTACTGTATTTTCTAGATTTTTTAAAACAGCGTTTATTGGTTTAAATTCCTAAAATATACCGGACTGCTTTTGACCTAACAAAGTTCTGTGGTTAATACCAGAGCCATAGCACAGCAGTAGCACACATGTTTATGGCACATAAGGTTTTTACTGCTCCTGTGAGGAAACAAGTGTGAGGCCAAACAGCGTCATTTCCCAACCCCACACACTTCTCCTCCCTCCTACTCTTTCCTGTCATATTTCTTTAATATAAGGCATAACCTTTTCTCGGCAAAAGCTAAGATAAGGTTCTTTGACATCTTTATTTCCTACAATCTTGGATAAAGCTTTACTTACTTTCTGTCTACTATTTACATTTTGGATGTCTGTCTTTTGTAACTGGGTGCACTTGTTGGATGTTAGTGCATATTTTCACAAGAAATTCTTTGAGAGATGTTGAAATTTTTTCACTTTGGTGTAAACACTGCTTGTTTCCAGCTGTTAACGACTTGAGCTGTCAATAGCTTGAAATATTTTCTCTTCTTTTTGAGGCCAGTACTGTTGACCGACCACTAGATGATGCTGTTTGTTTAGACATAGGTTAAGTCCTGCTCTGTGAGAGACGTGGCACAGTGCTGCATCTGCTTTCTTGTGTTTATTCTAGTATAATAGTCTTTCTTGGTTATGAGTCCCAGAGTTGTTTTTCCACCAGATTTTTGCTTAATTCCCATCTTGCAAAAATGTTCTTAATCAATATTTTTCATCTTGTTTAAAGCTGAAACATCTAGCAACAAGTAACAGTCCATATTCTCAGAAGTGCAAATATTATTCCATCTGTTGATTTAATAATAAAAAAAGTCTGTCTCTTTGAGTTGTTAAGTAGTTTAATGTTTTAACATCACTGCACATACCTAAATTTCTTAGCTTAAAATTAATTATATACAGCATATATTCTCTGAAAACGAGTCTTATTACCATATGTAATTTTGCCTCCCATATTAACTTAACAACACTAAATGAATGAAAAAAAAATTGCACAAATATTCATGGTGATATATATTTCAATGTCCCAACAAACTATCTCTATTTCACACTAATTGTGTAACAGAGCATTATCATAGGAAGGCAAGCCAGAAGTAATCTATATGTTCCTGTATTTATAATCCAGTGATTTAGGTCTCTTTTTTTTCTTTCTCTTTCTGTTACTTTTGCACCATTGAGCATCACTCACAGAAACGCACAATTACAGAATGAGTTGTTCCAGAGGGGCCCTCCCAAGGAGATTCCTTAGCTAGAGTGACCATCCATTTTCTTATTTTCTGGTCATGTCCTGGCCAGGATTTCTAAGCTGCCAAAAATGTTTGGGTTTTGGCTTTGTGTTCCTATTGTTTTCATACTGAAAAGTAGTTTGACCAATAGCATGCATGCAGACATTGTACATAATCAGTTTGAGTGTGCGAGAAAGTGGGATCTACAGAGCACTGTCAAAGCAATGCGTATAAATATTCAATGTATGAGGACTTTAAACTATGCCAAATCCTGGACAGTTTGGACTAAGTAGAAATCCCAATCAGGACATGTCCAGGAAAAAAAAATAGTATGTATGATCATCTGACCTTAGTATGGATTTTATTTCCAAGCAGTAAAAAAGCATTGGGGATTCATACCTCTGGAACACATAGTAGACAAAAGCAGTTAAACACCGGTCACAGACACACTGGCATCTGCTCTACTGTCACTTGGCCAATACAGATGATCTGTTTCCTGTACACGCTGAGCTAATACTCATGTTATGATCTGGTTAATGGATAAAAAAAAAAAAAGATGGTTTTTAGATGATGATAATTAAAGTTGTTAAACTCATAGCACTTCCTTTATATATATATATATATATATATATATATATATATATATATATATATATATATGTGTGTGTGTGTGTGTGTGTGTGTGTCAAGTCAAGTCAAGTCAAGTCACCTTTATTTATATAGCGCTTTAAACAAAAGACATTGCGTCAAAGTAACTGAACAACATTCATTAGGAAAACAGTGTGTCAATAATGCAAAATGATAGTTAAAGGCAGTTCATCATTGAATACAGTGATGTCACCTCTGTTCAGTTTAAATAGTGTCTGTGCATTTATTTGCAATCAAGTCAACGATATCGCTGTAGATGAAGTGACCCCAACTAAGCAAGCCAGAGGCGACGGCGGCACAGAACCGAAACTCCATCGGTGACAGAATGGAGAAAAAACCGACTGAGAAACCAGGCTCAGTTGGGGGGCCAGTTCTCCTCTGACCAGACGAAACCAGTGGTTCAATTCCAGGCTGCAGCAAAGTCAGATTGTGCAGAAGAATCATCTGTTTCCTGTGGTCTTGTCCTGGTGGTCGTCTGAGACAAGGTCTTTACAGGGGATCTGTATCTGGGGCTCTAGCTGTCCTGGTCTCCGCTGTCTTTCAGGGCAATAGAAGTCCTTTCTAGGTGCTGATCCACCATCTGGTCTGGATACATACTGGATCCGGGTGACTGCAGTGACCCTCTGATCTGGATACAGACTAGATCTGGTGGCTACGGTGACGTCGGAATAAGAGAGAAACGGACAAATATTAGTTTATATATATATATATATATATATATATATATATATATATATATATATATATATATATATATATGTGTGTGTGTGTATGTGTGTGTGTGTGTGTGTGTGTGTGTGTGTGTGTGTGTGTGTGTGTGTGTGTGTGTGTGTGTGTGTGTGTGTATGTATGTATTTTTCACATTTATTGCAACCAGTGACATTGTATACACTCAAAACCCCTAACCTCAAAATGCACAGATACATGCATAAATTTATGGGATGTCATTCTCTTAACCTCTGAGTCTGAATGTCATCATGCAAATTTGATCATGTCTAGCTCATCCCTGTGGCCATAATACTGCAGCATTTAGAGATTCTTTGTGTCATTTCAATTGATGACTTGCCAGAATTTGTAATGGCATTTACTCTCTTTGAAAGCTTTTGTCTCGATGTCAAACAAAAAAGATGATTTGCTTTTATTAGTTTGTTTGCAAGCTTCATGTGAACTACCTATGTGACTCAAAATATAATTATATTACCTTTAATGCTATTCAAAACACCAGTTAAAATCATATTATTGGTCAGTTATTAAAACTTTATGCTAAAAGAAACCGCTTCGACGAAACACTGAATCTTTTGGTCGATCTGCCGGGTTCATGGCTGTAATATGGAAATGACCCATCTGTCAGAGAAAGTCATCCACATGGCAGCTACATTTCAATGAGTCCTGAGTCAACCCCGAAAAGCCCACAAGCTATCAATGGCATTTTGTTGTCTCACAGTATATACTTAATGTATGTCAGTCATACAGTGATTATATGGTAAAGGTCACATGAGGAAACAATACAGAGTCAAACCCAGACAGAAGAAACTGTGCAATCAGGGATAATCTACAAATCAGGAACAAATAATCATTCTAATCTCTGGCACTGACAGTTCAAGAGATTAGTTACAGCTGTTACTAAGCAGCATCAAAATGGGGAGACTAACTGTAAGGTGATTTCATGATTTTATTAATAAAAGCTGTATCTCGTTTAAAACTATAGGGGCTGAGTTGTATGTGCATGAGTTTGTATTTGTGTTTGTAAGCTACATCTCAGAGAAGAGCCTGATTCATATATGTTGGACTGCTGACTAATGCTTGCTTCAGGTCTAGAATTTCATTTGCAGATGTATTAGTGATGACACTGCTTACAAAAGAAAACTAATGGATGAGTTTGGGTTAGATCTGCTCACATTAGTTTTTAGATTTAATTTAACCCATGTGGCAATGTAATAAATTGCTCTATATAAAGTGATATTGCCATGTTACCTATAAGGTGATATATAATTTTAAAACAGACATTTGTATGACATACAATTTAGCGCACCCACGTACAAAGCCTTTTTGACTGATGAAAGCATCTTTATGTAGGCTGCAGGGTTATGTTTTTATTTTAGGCCTGTGATACACCATTTGGAAAATTATATATTAGGCTACTGTTTACATTAAACAGCATTAAAGGCCAAACCAAAATCCAGGAAGTGAAAACTGATTGAAGACCAGATTTAAGTATAAACTACACACACACCTTTTAGTTTTTTTTCTTATTTATTTTTCCCTTTTGTCAATCCTACTATTTCCAGATGTTATTTGTTTTTAACAATTGAGGCCACCTTGTGGTGTTCTGATGAAATCGGCCAGGTTCGCTGATAACTTTGTATGAATACACAGCAGGTGTGTACACTCCACACGTACTGTATTTGTTATGTCCCTTGTAATGTTAATGATTTCGACTTATTCTAAAAGAGAATGTACTGTATGTCCACAGCTAGTAATTTGGATAAAACACACTCGAACCATGTCTGTAAGTGCTTTCTGCTCTGTCTAATGTATTGCTCATGCTTGAGCAGATATTTTGTCATTTCATATTTATTGTTATTTGGAAAAAGCAATCTTTTGCTTAGTTATTCTATTTATGACAATATACACTTAAAATTAAAAAACAGGATATTTGATCAATATTACAGTAAAAATTTTAAAACTATTGAAAAAATTTGAACTATTACAATTTAAAAGAATAATTCTGTTTTAATATGTTTAAAATGTTATCTATTCCAGTAATGCAACATTTCTTATCATTATCATTGTTGAAAACAGTTGAGCTGCTTCATATTTTTGTGGAAAACTTAATGTAATTTTATTGTAGGAATCTGTGATGAACAGAAATTCATTACAGCATTAAAAAAATAAGTTATTTTGTACGTTAGAAATATAATTACTTTCACTTTTAATCAGTTTAATGCATCCTTTGCTCAATAAAATTATTACTTTTTTTCAGACAAACAGATCGCACTGAAAACTTTTGAATAGTAACTGTCAGCAAACACAGCAAGAAACACAAGGGTAAGTCAGTATCACAGCAGGTTTACTTAAGACAATGGCAGGAGAAAACAAGACACCAGTGAGACGGGAAGTATCCAGGTAGACCAGCTAAGCTTGGTGGATTCAAGTGTCCTTTACTTTCTACCAGGTTGGTTTTGCATTTTATTGTAATTTAGTATACATTTTAGTGTGCACATATTGATGAATCATTATTTTTGCGTAAAAATGTGATAGTAAATGAGACCCAATGTCTGTGCGTATGTTGTTGTCCACTGTTGAATTTTCCTCATAACTTCAGAGGAACAGACTTTTAATCACTCACTCCTTCAGAGTTCTATTTTGGGAGGCTGAAGTAAGCACATGTGACCATTTATGCAGCCCGCCTTGCTAGAGAGTTTCACACTGACTGATAGGGGAGAGGGAACTGCAGAGAGTGCTTTTGCACAATTGTACTCTGGCAATTACTCACTGAATCCCAGCTCCACAGAGACACTCTCTAAACACTATTACAAATGGAGCATCTAAGCTAAGGTAAATCACCTTTGAAGCTAATCTGGACACATATTATGTAAAACCATTATGCAAAATGAAATAGCAGAGGTGAAGGAGATGATGAAACCAAGCAAATAGGATGTGTTATATTTTCCTGGCTGAAAACTGGCAGTGTTTGAAGATTTCAAATAGCAGACACATTTTCTCTGTGCACTCACTAAGATTAGAGGCTTTCCAGAAAATATATTATATATTTTTCACATACTTTTTCCACGTTTTATCTCTAATGCTTTTTATGAAGGCATTTCTGTCTGTCTTTTAATGTTTCTGTTTTCCTTTTGTGTCACATTCTGCATTATCTCCTATTGTCCTTGTCCAGGAATGTCTTTCTAACTGCATTCTTCACATTGGTTCAATAAATTCTTCTCTACAGACCTGCCAGAAGGTGGAAAGAGGAAGAGAGCATTGCTTTGTTTTTTATTTATGTCACTCCAGCAGTATACCCACCATGTCTCAGAGCAGCAGGTACTTGTGGGTGATAAGAGCTACCTGTCAACTGGTTTACTCTCACCTGTCACACTCATTCTGCTGTGGAGTGCAAGACACAGACCGCTCCAGTGTGTGTGTGTGTGTGTGTGTGTGTGTGTGGATGCACATCTGAGTAATACATGTATTAAATAAAATGAAAGCAAAAAAATAAAATCATTGCTTTAATTAATACCTCAATTCAGGTTCATTATATTTATTGTATTAGTTAGTCTCAGTAAATAATTAAAGATAAATAAAATCTAACATTTTAGTTTCACAGCGTTACAATAAAAATTGGCATTAGTTTATGCATTAGTCAATATGATCACTATATTACAGCTTTTATTAACCTTTTTAACTTATTTTAGTTCACAGTGTGCTAGCCAATGTTAACAGATAAACTTGATTTTTTTTTTGAATAAAATTTAAAGTGAATGTAGAACTGAATATTGAATATTGTTTATTAATGGTTCATGTTCATAAAAAATAAAGGCTCTAAAAGAATTGTGAACAGTTAAAAAAAAAAAGAACTATATTTTCACAGTCTGAAGATGATTTTTTATAATCTAGACACTTTTTCTACTTTAAAGAACCTTTTGTGCAATGAAATTTTTTTTTTTAAGTTAAAAGTTAAATTAAAAGTTTATTTTAAGGGTGTAATGTAATTAACTAATGCTGACAAATGAAACCTTAAAGTGTTACCAAATTTTCTAAAAACAATTTCACGTACCAGCTTATAAAGGTTGTCCATATGACATACACTTCTCAAAATATACCACAACTTTTTGTGAAGAAGATTTAAAAGGTTCTGTAGTTTTCAGTGACTGAGGTATAACCAGTGATGGTATGGAAGATTGTAAGGGAATACTTCGATCTATACAGTTTGTTCATTTTGTTACTACAATCTGAGACCTTTGTGGTGCTTGTGAGTCTTTTCTGAAGCTTTAAAGCCACAGTGCCTATTGAAGGGATAGTCCACCCTGAATATGAAAGCTGTCTTCAATTACCCTCATGTTGTTCTAAACCTGTAGATAGATATTTTGAAGATTGTTGGTAACCAAACATTTTCAGTTCCCAGTTTCAGTATGGACAAAAAATACAATTCAATGAAAGTCAACGGGAACCAAAATCTTCAAAGTAATAGTTCTACCCATTCCATCTGTATAGTGCATTATTGAATGTGGACTGTTAGACTGGAGACTATGGAGGGCCTGCGATAATCCTGTGGAGCCAGCACTGATTACAGAGGTGCTGTTTGCAATAAATACATTGCTGAGGGGCTTACACAGTTCCATTATAAACAAGGCAAAATTAAGTTAAGTGGCTTGTAAAAACGAGGGGAGATGGTTTAAGGCAGGGTAAGAATGGCTCAGTCACACGGATTAAATTAAGAGCCCAAGTAAATAAAAAATGAACTGAAACTTTCTGTTTTGAATACATGTAGTTGTTAAAGTAACTGTAAATGTGGGGAAGTTATAATGAAATTATATTAAAACATGCCTTTATGCTGTAATAAAGAAATACATATTATGTGCTTTAAAATCTACAGATAATGAAGTGTTGATAATATGTTTATTACTGTATGATGTCAATAGATATTATGTTAGGAAACTTTTGACTTTGGTATGTGTGTACTTATGAGTCATAATGAGTTGGATTTTGAGTGAACATGTCCCCATCCATTTGAACACACACACACACACACACACACACACACACACACACACACACACACACACACACACACACACATAAATGGAAAGCCCATTAAATCAAATGGGAAAACAAGTTCATTGCAAAACTAAATTCCAGTCATTTTTTGTGTAATAAGTTGCTAACAAAGGAATTAAACAGGAAGTACAGTCCATAGCAGTGAACTCCTTCAAACCCCACAGTGCTTGAGATGCTGGAAAATTAACGGGATTTTTGTGTAGGAGTAGCGTATTTCACAACAGGCTTTGGGTTCACATGAGGCTAGCCTGGCTCGGGGTCCACTTTCAGTTCGTGTGATTAAATCTTATTTTGTGTTATTTCATCAGCATTATTCTTGCAAACTTACCCTCTGAGATGATACCAATCAGCCTCAACTTTCAGGCATAAACCATCTGGAGGTGTTTTCAGCCACCATAGTCACACGAGATGTTAATCAGCACCCACAACATCATGTAGCAAAACAAGATAAGAAATGCAAACGAGGCAGTTTTCCTGAGAAAACCATGTAGTACAACATATAGATGCTTACACTATCAGTCAATGACAGAATACATCCTCTAGTTGTCTAATGTTGCAGTTGAATAATTTATGGACTGTTTTTATTGCCTCTTTTTTTACATTTTATGACCTGGTATTTTTTACCTGTATGTTAGATATCAGATCTGTTAAGGTAATTTAGAGTCACCGTCTGTGGGAAAGATGCTGTTTAGGGCATCTAATAAATATTACACGTGATGAATAAAACAGGTGCAACCCTTTTATATACAGGAACAGAGGAAACCCAAACTTCTCTCAAAATTTTCCAAACTGGATGGGGGGAAGTTATGGAGTTGAAGCATTTGAAACTAATACTTACCATCAATATTTAATCTTTAAAACACAATTAGACATTAATATGATAGTAAACGTGCCTACACATGTGACATCACACAGAAGAGCAAGAACTGCATTCAACGAACCCAGTTCTAGATTTAGCTGTACTTCCAGCGTCAGCGGTTTTATTGAATTATTTATTAAAGCCTTCAGTGCAGAGGAAAAAGCATTTTGTTTTAAGTGGTTTGTGTACCTAAATGTATAAATGTTTCTATATTTGATAAGGAAAATGTAGTATATATAAAATACATAGCAGCCATACACTCTTAAAATGACAGGTTCTTTATTGGCAGTAAACTTTCCTTTTCATTTGTGGGCAAAAAATATAAAAATAAAATGATTCTCTTCCTTATCAGTCTTTGACACAGGAAACTGACAGGAAAGAAAATACATTTTTGAATAAAGTTGTTATTTTTGTTTTCTTTGTGCACAAAAGTATTCTCGTAGCTTCATAAAATTACAAATAAACCACTGATGTCACACGGACTATTTTAACAAAGTTCTTACTACCTTTCTTTTGGCCTTGGACGTGTCAGTTGCATTGCTGTCTATGCAGGGTCAGAAAGCTCTCGGATTTCATCAAAAATATCTTAATTTGTGTTGCAAAGACGAACGAAGGTCTTACAGGTTTGGAGCAACATGAGGGTGATTAATGAATGACAGAATTTTCATTTTTGGCTGAATTATGCCTTTAAATGTTTTTTGAGGGAACACACAATGGATTTTATATGGCATCACTGTGAACACCTACTTTTGAAATCTTTATTTTTAAGAGTGTACAGTAGAGTTATTCCACAGAGATTGAGTTTATGTGTTTGCAAAATCACATTACAATGTCCATTTCATTTATAGAAATTAGAACCATTTACAAGATTACTAAATCAACTATTCCTCCACTATACACAATATATTTGAATGTTATTGGGGAAAAACATTATGGCTGTTGATTTTAACTGAAATGCATTATTTTACATCTATACATGGATGAAAAGAGTTTGATCCTTTTCAAATGCTAGCCAGCCTGCTGTGCGTCTGTCTGTGGTGCAGGGAAGTCGGAGGGGGCGGATGGTTAACCTGTCTCATCATATTAACATTACTGAAGCAGTAGCAGAACCGCCACCCTTCTCTTCCTCTGGTTCTTATGTGTTTCCATGTACAGTATGTTTACATTACTAGCTTTTAATACACAGAGAAAATGAAAGTCTGCTTACAGTAAATTTAAACATAATTATAATTTCCCTATGCTATCCTACCCTATATTTTTCTTAATGCAAATGCAGAAAGGGCAGAGAATAGAAAATGTTATTATTTTGGTATAAAATATGGACATTCATATTTTTTTTTTTTTTGAGAAACTTGTTTATTGTAGCCTACTTTGTTTATGTGGGGGGAAAATGGCTAGAAGTGTCCATGTGGATGTGATTCAGTTTTCTGGCTCATAGTGTACAGTACAGTACACCTCCATATACTAAATAAACAACTTCATCCTGACCTTTAGACATCCTGTTATGTAATCTCTCTCTTTTTATATATGAAAATAGAGAGCGAGAGGGAAAGAAAGAGCAAGGTGTACCCTGACTGTTGACATCTTAAGTGGTTCTGCCATCAGCATTTTATTGCGTAACGTCCACCCAGGGTCTGAACATGTGAACACAAAAAGGTTTCCTACTTTACCACAGGACACTTCCTCTTCACATTTTGAAGAGGTTTTCCATCAGCGTGCCTTAAAATAACTATGATCAGAGCTAATGACTAAATACATGATGAGCGCATTACACCTATTATGTCATTGTGTGAAAGAACCTCTGAACATAGTGTAATCTGTTATTTTCCCCGACTAGTTTAATCACAACAGAGACATTTTTGAGCTGTATTCGATTTCACAGCATAATATATGTATGAGAAGCCTACATCATGTTGTGTTACCAAAGTTAAGTTTAAATGAAGTTATAAACTTGTTGGTATCACTTTGCCGTCAAATAAGGAATACACAGTCTTTATTTATTTTGCTCAGATACTGCTCTCACCCGGAGAGAGTGTGCGCACTTAAGGTGAGACACTGCAGGCAAAAACACTGTTTTTTCAAGCACCTGTCAATTTTGAGATTTTGGGCTTTTTGGTTTTTCAACCAAAGTGCTTTTTCAAACTAGTGGAAGGAAAACATCCAAAAGACACTGTTAAGTGTTTCTTTTATAGCACTTTATCTGTTTGTGTCAATAGATTTCAATTACAATACATATTTTTAAAGGCCGTTTTCTCAAAATGAGTTTTTTCTTCAACACTGAGCCATAAATCTCCACTTCAGTAGCACTTACACACAGCAAACTTGACATTTTTACTCCTGTCCATATTCTGAAGGTTTTTACAGAGGGATTTGTTCATATATATTTTCCTTGATTATATACAACATTTTATTCCCCCCAAAATTGTGAAAATATATTGTTTTCTGGCTGTTCAAAGTATTTTCTGAATTATGGAGTGACAAAAAAGATAACCAGAATTCCCTCTGTAAAAACATTTGACTCTAATATGTCAAAAAAATTAAACAAAAAATTTGAAACTGACTTCATCTAGTGTTCAGATTTTTGTACTAGACATTTATGCAAATTAGCACATATTTCATTAAATAATGCCTCATTTACATATTTAAACATAACATTTTTGAAAACTTGTAATACAAAAAATGTTTGCAATAATCAATGTAATCAATCAACTGGGTAAGTAAGGTGATAACTATTAGTTATTTTTTTTGCCCTATTCACCTGCAGTGTCTCGCCTTAAAACGTCTCCTCTCACTGCGTCCTGTGCACGTTTTTCGCACGTTTTTATTTCTAGCCTTTTACCGCGTGCAGTGTGAACGCTCTGATCCATCAACATGGGCTCGGAAAAAAGCGCATCACAGACAGTGTGTGGACCTGGAGTTAGGCATATGGCCAGGCTGTTCTGTTCTCAAGCTAGGCGCTGCATTCTGATTGGATCGGTTAGCATAGGCCTACTGCGGGAGGTCAGGGCCGCGGAAAATCGTGCTATAAAGCGATTTAGAAATCGCGCAGGCTCAAATCGTGATTTATGACGATTTCTATTAATCGCACAGCCCTAGAATGAACTGGCAATGAACAGAAAATAGCTCGGACTGGCACCGCTCAGCAAAACGGGAAAACCAGATCCAGGCAGAGCTCGGCAGCGGGTAGACATGTTGACAGCATTTATGCATGTTTGAATTTGTTGTTCTGTAGCATATGCAGCAAAAATATCTAAAATTGGCGGTTTATTCTTAAACCAATCAGCAGGCTCGAATAGTGGAAGCATAGTTGCAGTTTAATATTTATTTTTTGTTATTTAATTATATATATGAAATATATTATTATTTATTTTATTAGTAATTGGCGGCCCACCTGCAATACCATCGCTGCGGCCCACAGGTTGAAAACCACTGGGTTAGAGAGTCAGATTTGTAATCCAAAGGTTGCGGGTTTGAGTCATAGGTCTGGAAGGATTTTGTCGGTGGGAGGAGTGATTAACCAGCACTGTCCTCCACACTCAATACCATGACTGAGGTGAGACCATTGAGCAAGGCACCGAACCCCCAATCACAGCAATGGGATTTTATGGTGTTTGTTCACTGCTGTGTGTGTGCACTTGGATGGGTTAAATGCAGAGCACAAATTCCGAGTATGGGTCACCATACTTGGCCACATATAATTTATTTTCACTTTCATAATTTTCAATTGCCATTTTATGAAATGAATACAATTCATAAGAGGAAACTTTCACACACATCAGCAGCCGCAAAATGTCCTCAGTGATTAAAGAGGAAAAAAAACCTCACAGATGGTAAAAGAAAGAGTCCAAAATAACTTTACATGTTGCCATGGCAATGATGAAAAAATAGCCCCTGATTTACCTGCTGAGGGCAGTCGTGTATGTGCTTGCATGTGCTTGTAAAATAAACACGTTTGTTCTCCTTTCTAAGAAGGAAAGAATTGACAGGTAATGTTGTGTACCTATATCAAACAAGTATTTACTGTACTATTTACTTATGTCATGAGATGCTATATGAAATATATAAATCACAGTAGGGTTATCTCTTATAGGGTTAGTTCACCAAAAAATGAAATAAGCCTGTATTTTACTAAAGCTCAAGCCATAGGTGTATATGACTTTCTTCTTTCAAGGGAATTCAATCAGAGTTATATTAAAAATTCTCCTAGCTCTTGCAAGCTCTATCATCGTAGTGGGCAGGTGTTTCTTTTTAACAGTCCAAAAAATGTTAAATAAAGCACACACGTCCATAGTAAAAAGTGCCTCACACAGCTCCTGTAGTGAATCCATGCGTTTTTGTCAGAAAAATATCCATATTTCAAACATAATTAACACTTTTTAATCAGTTACTCTATATATGTCATATATGGAAGCAGTTCCAGTGGATGACGGAGGACATCGGTGTTGCGTGATTAGTGAGGAGAGTTAGTTTTTCAATTTAACTCCTATTTGATTTGCTTATTTTCACTTTTGAGTGAACTAACCCTTTACTTTTTCACTGATAAGTGGCTAACTTTAGCAGTTAATTTCTACTCATCACATCACAAAAATAGCCTATAGTAATCCACACGACTCCAGTCCATTCCATTTTAAGTCTTGTGAAGTGAAGTGAAAAGCAGGATGTTTGTGAGAAACAAACCCATTGCAAGATGTTTTTAATTTAGGACCTTTGCTTCTGAATCTGGAGAGAAATGTGCACATATCAAGCACCGTTTACAAAACAGTTCTAAACAGCTAAGTCAGTGAATTTTGATAGGACAGGGAATATGAACTTTTTTACTGGAGCGAGAGTTATAATTGAATATGGAATGTTATATTTTGGCACGAAACGTTTTTTTTTTTACTTTACAAACGCGTATCTTTTCGCTTCTCAAGACTTTAACTGATGTGCTGGAGTAGTGATGCTTTTACTCTCGCTATTGTGTATACAATCAAACTTCTTTATTTTCTCAGATATTTATTTTTTAAACGTCACAGTGTGCATAAAGTTCTCGGGAACATTAATTCTTGTACTTTTTTTGCAACTTCCTTGGGCTTAAAATAATTCATATCTCCCATCGACAATCTCTCCCACTGGCCAATTCCCAACTGCAATTTGTCAACCAAACGTCACATGTAATAAATTGGCTGCACGTGAGCCGGGAGCGCTCAGAGAAGAATAATTCAATGCGCATGAGCACGAGCTCAGAGTTGCTGGCTCTCACCTTACTGTCGAACGTTTTGTATTACGGTGCCTAATTTAAACAATACAAATATTAATTCCGTAGATGTGGACAACAGTTCAAGGTGATTATGCGACGATAATCAAATCAAATCAAAGATCTCTTCAGCACACTGGACAGCGCTCATTGACAATGACCGACACTTAACGGCCGTCATTTTTACCAAAGCAGTAGGCTATGGCAAGCAGCAAAGATGAGCCACCGACCCAAAGGGAGATCACAGACAAAAACTCGCAACAAATCAGCTGCTATTGACTTTGGATAGAGTCATGAACTTATTGGATATATTTCTAGAACTCCTCATCGTTGTAATTGCAGTGGTGTCACTCGTGGCGAACTTGCTGGTGTTACTATGTTTCACCTGCAGCGCACAGGTTCGTGCACAGGTGCCAGCGATCTTCATCATGAACCTCTCATTCTGCAACATCCTCATCGCTGTTCTCAACATGCCTTCCACCCTGCTTGGGGTCGTAAAACACCAAAAGCCTTTCGGCGACCACTTTTGTTATACAGTCAGCTTTATGGATACTTTTCTGACTACCAACACGATGCTGAGCATGGCAGCTCTCAGCATAGACCGCTGGATAGCCGTGGTTTTTCCTTTGACTTATCCCAGCAAAATGAGACTGAAGAATGCCGTGCTAATGGTCAGTTACGCCTGGCTTCACTCGCTCGCATTCTCGCTCACTGCTCTCCTGCTGTTCTGGGTCGATTACAATCCCGCGTACGCGTCTTGCACCGTGCACCTGAGAGATGATGCTGAGAGCCGCGGTCACTTCATGGTGTTCACCGCGGTTTTCCACGCGTGTACATTCGCCTTCTCGCTTGTTATCCTATGCTTTGCCTACCTGAAAGTACTACAAGTGGCGCGCTTTCATTGTAAGAGGATAGATGTCATAACAGTGCAGACACTTTTACTACTTGTCGACATTCATCCGAGGTAGGCTACATTTAAAACATAATTATGATTACAACATTGCAGTACGTATCATAAGCATATTTGTATTAGTGATGTGTTCTTTGAAACTTTTTAGTGTAAAACAACGGTGCTTACTGGAGCAGAAGAAAAGGAGACACAGGGCCACTAAGAAAATCAGCATTTTCATCGGGTCGTTCGTCCTGTGCTTCACCCCCTATGTCATAACACGGTATGGCATCATGGCAATACATTTTAGTAGAATGGAAGGAGAGCATAAATTAATGCAAACAATTATCTGTTTGATTCAGTATTCTCTTGTTGACAGTCGCATGATGCAAAAGAAATATTATGAAACAATCACACCAAGACCAGTGTAGTAAATGTAATAGCTTTACAGAGTGCAAGTTACAATTTGCAAATACCTTTAGCATGATGCAGTGAGAACAGTTATTATGATTTATGAAAACAGATATTATTTAAATAACAATAGTATATTTTTATATGCATAGGCCTAATAGTACAGGGAAGATAGTTGTCACATGTTACTAGAGGGAATATTTCTCTAAGTAATAATAATACATCATAATTTATAATATGTAATAATTTACACATACTCTCCATATGTAAACAGATATTACAGTACTCATTACTCATAGATATTACAATCTCAATAGTAAGTGCACTGTATAATAGTACAAAAGAGACTGGGGCTAGTTGTCACATTTTTTTACTTAAGTGAATATTTCTCAGAGTGGGTTTATTTTTGAAAACCAATATATATTTACATACATACCTTAAAGCACTGGATACAATATAGCTATTGAACATTGTTATTAAAAATACACTTTGTTGTAAGAAGGCCCTATTATATAATATGATTTTTAAATGAACCTCTGTATTAATCCGACTACTATAGGTGCTAGAAAACATACATTTATTGTAATTTGTTTACAACATGGTCATAAATGTTCAATTCCTCCAATACGGTGCCATATTAAATGTTGCTTTATTAATATAGATGTTTCTTTTGCCCTAGACTGACTGAACTGGCTCCTTCAGTAAAAATTGCCCGTTATTGGGGGATCATGAGCAAGTGCTTGGTGTACAGCAAAGCTGCATCTGACCCGTTCGTCTACTCCCTTTTGCGACAACAATATAAGATGGCCCTTTTTGGAATTTGCAACAAGATTTTGGGACGCAACTTATACACACTTTCTGGTCACTGCAGTCCCTCAGGAATGTAAAACGAATGCTACTCACAATGGGTTAAAAAGCTGATTGATGGAGGATAACTGTCACTAGAGCAGGCAAAAAAGGCTGACAACTGACACCCTCAAAAATATGTGCACAGGATTGGGCTGGTTAGTCAGTGGCTGAGTGCCACACCAAACTCCCTATAATTTCTAAAATAATGGCATACACTGTTTCATTGCTGTCTGTTAAAACCTTGGCAGCTCAAAATGTTTGCCAATCACTTGATTTCCTTTTATTGAGTTCAGACTAGGAATTTTTGCACACTCATCTGTTATACATGTATGACTCTTTATTCACAACATAGTACTGTAATGTGTATTATATTGTACATTCTGAAATAAAATAATGAGGAGAGTAAGAATTGTATAGCTATTTATTATTCTAAGAAGTGATGACCTGCACTTACTTTAAAGAGCTAATTCTACCTGATTAATCACATAACATTTAGTTGTGAATTAATGTATTTAGGTTGATTCAGTACTAAAGTGGACAATCTGTCCAGAACGCACTTTATTTATTTTTTCTATTTTTTTGAGGAGGCCACTTCCACTAACTCTACCTCTAAGCCTATCCAGCACAGAAAACTTTCTGCAATTTTAGATTTCCAAAAAATGTAACTCTATATGATTTTAAAGCTCTTTTTCTCATGGAGAACAAGAAAAAAAAGCATTCAGAGTTCCTCTGAAACACTCCACCTTCCCCAGCTCCACCTGTAATGCTATTTGTGCAGCAGCAGTATATCTTCACAGCACTGTATCGCCGTGTGCATTGGCATTAGCAAGTTCCTGTACTTGCTTGCAGCAGAAGTACCAATAATCTACAACTACAGCAATAACCAACAGCAGCAGCATAGCAGATCTATTCCCCCAAGTCCAAATACATTTTGTCATATCCATTACCATGCTAAAATCTTTACAGAGTTGTCATAATAGATACAGTCAGCTTGAATTAGCCATTCATATTGTTTAGGTTCGTTTTTACAAAGTATGTTTGGAATTGTATAAATATAAAGTCATAAAGAAATGTGCTGGTGTATAGTAAACACATTCCCAGACATACTATACGTAGTAATTGCCCTTTGACCACTGTGTTCTTTGACCTACGACATACAACAAACAAGAAAATCTGAAAAAGGACTTCTTTTTTTTACTTCTTGTCCTAGAATTTAAACTTAAAAGAGTCAAATTCTGTTTCATTTATCAGCCTTATAACAGAATAACAATTGGAATATTATTCAAATAACCTATACTGCTTTTTGCATATTGTGTTAAGTTCCTACATGTCTCATATAGGCTGCTACATAGATTTTGGTATGAAACCGTGAAGAGTGGTGCTTTATAGCTAGGTGGACACAGGCCTTAAAACCAACCAGGCAAGTAGAATCACCTCACACTGGGAGACTGGGAGTTCTTGAAGATGACAAAAACTTCACATGAAAAAACCTTCAGTGGTTTTGATCTAAGTATATGCCACAAAGGGGTAAATGTGAAGTCAGGCTTTCCTGAAGGACTGTAATTACAGCGCGTCCCAGACACAGCAGAAGAGCGGCCGCCTACCGCCGGGGAAGCTTTTTCTGTAATTTGATCATTTGGCAGCGCTGCTCGTGCAGGCTCTCCTTTAAGCGATGGGGGTAGCGGAACTTTTCGGAAGATGATCACAACTTTGTACGTCGCAGCGACTGCCACATCATTCAGTTCAGGGACAGCAAAAATGCACACGGTTCTAATACTTTTAAGCTCACTGGCGACATGCTGGAGCGTCCCAAGAAGATGTTCTCCGGAAGAAGCAGCTATGGGTAACGTATTCATTCAGTGTTGCACAAACTTTAGTAGGATACAGTTAACTAATGCTCAGAGGTTTACAATATAGCTTCACTACTTAGTCAAAGTATTGAACGCTCGTTGAAATAGGTTTCTCCTGATCTTAAATATATATATATATATATATATATATATATATATATATATATATATATATATATATATTTTTTTTTTTTTTTAATCTGTCTTATGTTTAAAAGCTTAAAAGTTGTATGCCTTAAATTCCGACGAATATAAATTATTGTTGTTGTTGCTATTATTATTACTACTACTACATGCTGCAACAATAGCCTATTATTAATATATGATTTTACTCATATATCAATATGTTATTTTACTCGAAAAATTTCCCAGCACTTTTAAATACTGTTTGGAAAGCATCCCAAGATGCACCTTATGAAGTTGGTTGAATGCCCAGAAATATAATCTAGGCAACGGGTCGTTGCTTTAGGCTACTAAAAACAAAAATATTTGTTTTAAATATTAATACTGGACAAAAAAAAGAAAAGAAATAAAAGAAAAGAAAAAGAAAACGCCGCGACATATGGAAATAGTTTAATAAAGAATAAGTGGGTGTGTACAAACCTTTGATTGGCAATATAAATGCTGAGGTCAGAAAAATGATTTGCTTGTTTACAAATGCATGCACGAAGTGTGTGATGATTTGAAATTGTCATGCAATATTCGAACAGAAAGATGGCTTTCTTTCCACTGTGTACTCTACTGCCATCTAGCCTTCAGACACCAGAATTGGAAACGGTTTCAAGTCATCCTCTGTGAATAATTTATTTATTTTTTTATTTAATTTTTAGGAAGATGCAGAACACCTGCAGAAAACAGGCGTAAGTTTTTATTTTCATTATCTTTTGTGCATACTGGGCCAGATTACAGACTAGGGTACCACATATGCAATTGTTATATCTTGTTGCTTGATTTTCTAAAATTTTGACTGCAAACACATCTAGTGTTTCACAGCTCTAGCCTGTAAGGTATGGGAGGAGAAAGGAACTCTGAATACCAAACATCACTGCAAGATGGGACTTGTCTACATCACTGTAGAAAGGGAAATACATGACATATTCTCAAAGACCTTAGGCTTAATTAATGAAAGATAGCATATACAAAGCTACAGAATATTATTTTTTTTAAAGGGTCAAATTAATGAATGTGTTATATTAAAGCAATAGTTCACTCAAGTATGAAAATTTACTACCGTCAGGCCAAGATGTAGATGAGTTAATTTAATGGAACAGATTTGAAGAAATGCATTATTACATCACTTGCTCATCACTGGATCCTCTGCAGTGAATGGGTGCCATCAGAATGAGAGTCCAAACATCTGATAAAAACATTACAGTAATGCTCAAGTAATCCACATTACTCCAGTCCACCAATCTTGTGAAGCAAAAAGCTGTGTTCGTAACAAACAAATACGTACTGTACATTATTAATTATAATTTTGAACTGTTACTACTGGACAAAATATGAGTTCATTATCCATAATAATGCTTCCTTCTCTTGTCCCCTGTGGTTCTCTCACATCAAAATCCACCATTATATTTGTTTAGAACCATTTTGGACCTTTTTTGATTGTAAACAGTGCTTGATATGTGCACATTTCTCTCCACATTCAAATTAAATGATTATTATTATAATTATTTACTGAAGAAAGTAATTTTATAGATAGAGGACTCGTATTTGAGCTGAAAGCAATGGTTTGATATTGAAAAAAATAAAGTCTTGATGCATTTGTTTCTTAAAAACACACGGCTTTTCGCTTCACAAGACCTTAATTGATTGATTGGAGTCATGTGAATTATGACGGCACCCATTGACTGCAGAGGATCCATTGGTGAGCAAGTAATGTAATGCTACATTTCTTAAAATTGGTTCTTATGAAACAACAAACTCAGCAACATCTTGGATGGAAAATGTTCAGTTTTTTTTTTTTTTTTTGGCAAACTATTGCTTCAAACAAGCAATACTCATTATGAGTGTCACATACTGTTACTGTAAGGAGGCACTGTATTTATTACTAAGCATTACAAACAGACTGAATAGGTGAAGCATTTGTGCATTTCTTTCTTGAAACTTTAATATATTTCATATATTTAATACATGAGGCCCTCCCTTCAAAATTTTGTTTTAAAACATTCTACTGCAGATGACATTCCACAAAATGTTCCAGTCCAGGAACAGGGAGCAGATAATAATAAACTATGACTTGTACAGTTTTCATATTAAATAAAAGTACTGCTAGACCACACTGTCTGTGACACATTCTTTCTAAATGCATTTCTTGCTCTCCCGTCCCTAGCACAGTGTATGGAGATGGTGCTTGGTTACTGTCAGGATGTGCCCTACAGCCACACCACATTCCCCAACATCGTGGGCCATCGATCACGGCAGGATTTAGAGATGGGTGCAGAGTACCTGCTCTTGAGCGTGATCCACGGCCTGCTGAATGGAGAGTGTTCTCCAGACATCCGTCTGTTGGGCTGCTCAGTGTTGGCTCCCCGTTGTCAAGATAACAAGTTAATGAAGCCGTGCCGCAGCTCTTGTGAAATGGTGAAAAAGAGCTGTATTCATGCCTTTGAGGCCATCCAAATGGCATGGCCTTACTTTCTGGACTGTGACCGATTCTTTGTTGGTGAAGAGGAGGGCTGTTATGACCCATTGTCAGAGTTAAGAGGTAAGAGTTGTGAAGAAAAATTAGAGTAAATATAAATGATTAACTAATAGGCTTAAATGCTTACATTATACTTAAAAAAGTATTATTTAATACTTAATTATTACATATTTATTTAATGAAATTAAAATCATCAAAATCACCTTAATGCAGATCATCCTAACAGTTGTGAAGATGTTAATTAGGTTGACTTTCATGATGTTTTATTATATTCAGGGATATGGATTAAAATGTCTTAAAACCTATAATGTTTTCACATATTTTTCTCCCCTCAGAAAAGCAGGAAGTGGCCTTTGCCAACATATCTGATAGTGGTTTTTTCACTATCATTCAGTTCACTTACCACACCAACTCTCAGATGTTCAGCATCCTGAAGAAGACGGCATCAAAATGCTCTGACATCTCACAAACATACAGCATTGGGCGCAGTGTGGAAGGAAAAGACTTACTGGCTATTGAATTCTCCAATAACCCTGGACAACATGACCTATGTGAGTAAGAGAAACATTATTGTTAAAAAGAGTTTGGGGTTAGTTCAGATTTTTTTTATGAAAAATAATACTTTTTTATAATGCTTACACAAAAATATTAAGCATCACAACCCTTTTCAACATTCATAATAATAGGAAATGCTTCTTGAGAAGCAAATCAGATTATTAGAATAATTTCTGAAGGATAACATGACACAGTATAGAAAATTCAGCTTTGCCACGACATGAATACATTATATTTTGGTATATATTAACATGAAAACAGACTGTAATGATATTCAGCAATATTAATGTTTACTTTTTTTGATCAGATATATACAATCTTGATAAAAAAAAACCTTTAAAAAAAGACTGACACTAAGCGTTTGAATGGTATATAACTGTGAGTGCACCTATTTGGCCTCCTTGGTCTGAATTTGTAATGTCATACTAGCATACTTGTTATTTCTGCCATAATTCAATTGTCTCTTCACTGCTTCTAGTGGAGCCAGAGATCAAATTAATTGGGAACATGCATGGAAACGAGGTTCTCGGCCGGCAGCTGCTGATTTACCTGGCTCAGTATCTGTGTTCTGAGTATCTGCTGGGCAATGAGCGAATTCAGACCATCATCAACACCACACGCATCCATATCCTACCCTCCATGAATCCTGACGGCTATGAGATTGCCGCTTCTGAGGTAGCCGATAGGAACGACCCCGAAAACATCAACCAGGAAGTAAATATTTTGTTGTCTGAGTCTGTCTGCCTGTCTGTTTGTCGGCTGACTGACCATACCAAGCTCCCTGCACCAGAGAGTGTCTTCCAGAACAGGTCAGACCTCGGAGGAAGTCCATGCCAGGCAAATGATATAAAAACCATAACAAAACAAGCATTAAAAGGTACAATTGGTCCTGTGATACAGCTATGAACTGAAAAAGACAACTGGTAGAGGGAGGCCTTTACTAACCACTCTAATAGACAATTGTCCGTATTTTCTTTGTCATATAACACAGCAGTAACATTATCTTGCAAAACTAATAGTAGATTCATCTAAATCCTCTAAAACGTATACTGATCACCACGGGTGATGTTGAAGAATTTAATGGGATGTGTGGGAAATCAATACATTTTAAGTTATCTTTTACATTTTTTATAATTTGTAACAAATGTTTGTTTATTTATAAAATATGTAAATAATTCCACCAATTAATTTTAGATTAGATGAGATGAAAATCAACTGATTCTTAAATAAGAGGATAAAACCGTGTTGGTCCATTCATTTACCACTAACAGACATAACTTTGCCTGGTTCTGATGTTTTCTGTCTTTTTTTATATTTATTTATTTTCATTTACAATCTGTAGTCTTTTAACACTTAGCCTTCTTTTTGACATTCTTTCTTAATGTCTGACATCATTTTGACTTTCTGATCCATCCAATGTGATAAACTTGATGTGTAGCAAATGTTTTACACGTGACTTAAAAAAAAGAGTAATTTGTATGTCCTCAAAATTGAAAGTTCTGTCATTATTTACTTACACTTTCTGCATTTTTCCCTTTGACTTCCATGGTGGTTTTGCCCATATGATGAAAGTCAATGGGAACTAAAACTGCTTGCTTTCCAACATTCTTTAAAAATATCTTCCTATGCATTGCTCTGAAGAGCAATACACGTTTGGAATGGCATGGGGTGAGTAAATGATGACAGAATTTTCATGCTTGGGTGAGCTATACCTTTAAACATTTAGTGACTCTTTTTGAAACCCTGTTAAAATTTGTCCATGGTTTTTGACTGATGAGATTTGTTACATTTAGGGTCATGAGTACAACGGGTGGACAAGCGGTCGGGCCAATGCACAGAACCTCGATCTGAACCGCAACTTCCCTGACCTCACCTCCATCTTCTACAATCGCCGTCGCTTCAGACATTTCCGTAGTCACCACATCCCAGTCCCTGAGTCCTACTGGTTAAATAAGGTACAAAGTAGGAATGCACAGCCATTCCTATCAAACATACTGCTGTACAACAAAAAATACACCTGATTCATGTTCTGTGTGAATATCTGAACTACCTTTGAAAATTTGGAAAACCCATGTTACTCTGGAATGAAAAATCAAATTGGATATGATTTAGAAGAAAGCATAGAGAAACTTGGGCTGAAATTTTAGGCAACCTTTCAAACCTTTTGTACATTAATTACATAAAATTAAGTTCATTTATTTTGTTCATAACTCACACACGTTTTTCCAGGTAGTTGCACCAGAGACCTATGCTGTAATGAAGTGGATAAGATCCTATCCTTTTGTTATATCTGCCAGTCTTCATGGTGGAGAACTGGTCATCTCATACCCTTTTGACTTCTCTAGACACCCTCAAGAAGAAAGGATGTACTCCCCCACACCAGATGAGCAAGTGAGTAAACGAATGTTCCTCCACCTTCACTTAATTATATTGCACTTACTTCCTTTTGTGAGTCATGTGGTGTGTGTAGATTTTTAGGCAGTTGGCTAGGACATATGCAGATGCCCATGCCACTATGTCCAACAATGACACAGACAGATGTGGAGCCTCATTTGCCAATAAAGGAGGGATAACCAATGGAGCACAGTGGTATAGCTTTGCTGGAGGTAAACACTTTTGTTAAAGAAAGAAGACCATGTTGATCATGGTGCATTTGAGGCATATATATAGCCTAAATTAAAAATTGAGCAAGCCATTTATGTCATGTATATTTTCCATTTGGCCATCCAGTTTGAGACACATTCCTAAAATCCCCATTGCTATTATGGCTTCTTTTGTTGTTGTGCTGTCCATACATGTGACTCACATCTTTTCCCCATATATGTTGTATCAGGTATGTCAGACTTTAACTACCTGCACAGTAACTGTTATGAGATCACTGTGGAGTTGGGCTGTGATAAATTCCCCTCTGAAGAGGAGCTCTATCCTGAGTGGCTCAGGAATAAGGAGGCACTGCTCAGCTTTATGGAGTTTGTGAGTTCATGTTTCTATTGGGAGCTAAGCATAAATTGCAACAGGCTGGACTTTTATGTTTGTTATTTATTTCTTCTAATTTATTTTTACTGAGCTACACAGAACTCTGACTCTTTCAAGCATAATTAAAGCCCAAATGAAGAACAGAAGTGAATGCTTTGCATGTGTTCTGTGCTATTTAATTATTTAACTTTAGACGAGACATTATAGGCAGAAACATTGTTTTTTGATGCACTGTTCAATTTTGTGATTTTGGGCTTTTCAAAATATGTTGATTCAGACTAGTGGGGGACAAAAAAAATTAAAATACACTTTTAGTGTTTGTAATACAGTCTAAATACAATCTTAAAATGTTTTCCCCCTCGCATTTAGCGAGGAATCTCTATTTAAGTAGCAGTTCCAGTTTATTTCATATCTATATTCTGAAGTTTTTTTTTTTAAGTGGCATTTGTTGATGTATTATTCACTTGATTTTATCCAACATTTTAATGCTAAAAACATGCTGACAATTTATTTTTCCCCTGGGTGCTGACAGTATTTTCTGATTTATGGAGTGATACAAAGGGATATCCAAAATCTTTAAAAACCTTGACTCTAATATGTCAAAAAAGCAACAATAATTTGAAACCTAGCTTTGATCCAATATTTTTATTTTTGCATATTAGTGCATATTTATTTAATTAGATAAACATATAATTTTGGAAAACTTGTAATATAAATGTTTGCATTCCTTATGTAATCAGTTAACTAGGGAGGTATGATGAAATCTATTAGTTACATTTTTACTGTATTTTCACAGGGTGACTTGTCTTGGTTAAATGTTATTATGCTTGAAATTTACCTTATATTTCCATATTTATACTGTATTAAATTCCTCAACTATTTTCAAGCATTTTTAATAGTTACCTTCATCACTCTGAGTTGTAAAATTGCATGCAGGTCCACAGAGGTATAAAGGGCATTGTGAAGGATGAACATGGAAATGGCATAAAAGGAGCTACGATATCTGTTAGAGGGATGCGACATGACATCACTACCGGTAACTATTAATAAGAGGGTCATATCACACTTTTACAAACCTGGAGACCTGAAATGAGTAATGCAGATGTAAATGAGTGTTGCTGCAGCCTCTGTCTCTCTCTATAGCTGTGGATGGTGATTACTGGAGACTGTTGAACCCAGGTGTCCACATTGTGACTGCTGCTGCCTCCGGCTACTCTAAAGTATCTAAGCGCATTCATCTGCCAAGGACCGTACAGGTGGGCCGGGTGGACTTTGTGCTGAAGAAGGTCCCACGAGAACCCTCTCTTGACTACTTTAACATCCCTGAGCTGGACAACTATGATCGTTTTGACCCATTTAATCAGTTTGAGCAGTCCAGCCCGAGGGTGCAGGGAGAGAATGGGGAGGAGAGGACTGAGAAGCCCTGGTGGTGGGCTTATTTCAGCCAGTTAGGCGTTTCTGCACCTACCTGGCTCCTGCGGAACTACTAGGGACCCTCCGGAGATCATTGGAGAGCAACCTGATACCTAACTGTTTGCACCCATGACTTACTTGATGATGGTCATTGTGTTGATAACATTATCTCCTTATGACATGCAAAATGTGCAGCTAACCACTGGGTATGGTAAAGGCTTTACTGCTATTGCATTTTATAGACTACCATCAAACATTTGGAATAAGTACTTTTTTTGAAAGAAGTCTCTTATGTTCACCAAGGCTGCATTTATTTGATCAAAAATATGAAAAACTGGAATCTGAGGGTGCAAAAATTCAAAATATTGAGAAAATTGCCTTTTCGTTTTAATATATTTACTGTAGGAAATTTATTAAATATCTTCATGGAACATGATCTTTACTTTATATCCTAATTATTTTTGGCATAAAAGAAAAAATCAATAATTTTGACTCATACAATTACTGTATGTATTGTTGGCTATTACTACAAATATACCTGTGTTACTTATGACTGGTTTTGTGGTCCAGGGTCACATATTATACAGCAACAAACTGTTTTTAACACTGAATAAGTGTTTCTTGAGCATCAAATCAACATATTAGAATGATTTCTGAAAGATCATGTGGCACTAAAGATTGGGGTAATGATGCTGAGAATTTAGCTTTGCCTTCACAATAATAAATTACATTTTAAAATATATTACAGTTATATATAGATATATTTTACATTAACGGTTATTTTAATAATAGTAATATTTCATAATATTACTATTATTATAATTTTATATAAATTGCTTTGGTGTGAGACTTATTTAAAAAAAAGAAAGTAAAAAAAAGAAAGAAAGACTTATTCCAAACTTTGTGTGTTTTAGGCTGATATAACAGTATCAGAATTCACCATACAGGTAAGAGAAAAATATATAGTTTGAATAGTAGATATAGTAGAAGTTTGGCAGCTAGACATGGGATGGATACCATTGCATAATAAATAGTAAATGATAGCATTGCTATTGTTTTACAGTCTGTTATCTGTTATCAGGGCACATTTGTATATGCATTAATCTTTTTCTAGCACATCAGGGAAGATCAGTGCCTTCAAGGCTGTCATCAATTTGGTAAATGTACTGTTCTAATTAAACCATAATAACAAGGTATGTCAACCCCCTTTTTTGCTGATATATAGTCCTTGAAACATGGGCTGGACAACAGGTGTGCAAGATAAATAAAAGAACAATTTCAGATTTTTTAAAAACATTCCATTTAGTGTACATTAGGACTCAAATTCCTAATTGCAGCAAGAAGATAATAAAAAAAATGAAAGGGATAGTTCACCTAAAAATGAAAAATCACATTGTGATGGTGGTATTTATATTTTAAACACAGAATAAATATATTCTTTCAAATTATGCAAATGATGGAGTAGCCATTACATACACTGCTGTTGTTCGATCCATACAATCTATAAAATAAGTGTTATTCAAAGTGTCTGTTGTAGTATTCAGTGTTTTTTTTTTTCATTTACATATGTAGTATTACACAGATCTAGGCCTAAATGCTTTGTTTATGCAGTTAGAATGCTTTCTTTCTCGAACCAGTAGATGGCAACAAAGTCTGTATAATGTTGATTTTCAGCTCTATCTAACTTTAATGTCCAGGAGAAGTGAAGGCTGCTGCAGAGTACATATTTGGTTTGAGCTGAATGTATTTTGCTTGCCGTAAAGTGCTTTCCTTAATCGCTGGAAATGTCCCAAGTTTAAATGTAGAAATGTAGGTTTTTAAACTGGAAGTTAATTAATAAGAATTTTTATATGGCTGATGCTGACACAGATATCTAAACAACATGGGTATCAATTAACAGCAGATATACCAGACTAAATACTGTTAACCCATATGCCAATGCAGTATATGCACATACATTAATTTTCCATAGAAAAAATATGATTTTAGATGAAGTAAAAACATCAGAAATAGAAATTGGAACAATTTCATATGTTAATATATGTATCTAGCATATGCAAATAAGTACTGTTTGTTTTTGTATTTGGAATGTTTTTTTTGGACACAGATGTCATGTACTGTACATGCATATCCATATGCATATATATACATAGGTGTAAATTATATAAGCCTTGATACAGTGTGAAGTACAACTGATGTCGTAACACTGCAGCTGCAGCAGTATTCTTTACAGCTGAGCAGGTGTCTGTCCCAGTGGCTTTGTAAAGAAAGTCTCTAATGGCCTGTAATATGACTGCATCACTACACAAGCTCAAAAACACATACTGATGGAATTTTATATTCAGCAAACATTATAACTTGCAGCTGTAAGTGCCCTGGATGCATATCACACTACCCGTCCTTATTGCAGTAAACAATTTTGACACATTAGCCTGAAGAATAATCTGAGAGGGGTCAAAGTATTACAGCAAAGGCGCCTCTGTAAGTGCCTTTTCACACTGCTTTGTCAAGTTCTGCAGTCTACAGCCACTGCACCTCTTTCCTGCAGCCAGTTCATCTTCAGTGGTTTTTAGTTACACTTAGTAGTCTGACAGCACACCCTCAGGAATAATTACATGGCCTATGTACTTCACCCCTGAATTAGACTTTGTCATCAGAACAAAATAGACATTTGAACATGTGGCACCCCTGTACTGCCATCACAAAAAAACAATCTGGTGGTAAGATTTTCTGCATTTTTTGTAACATTCGGCCTTACAAGATGCTTCTCCATATGCTTGTCAAGATTTGGTACATATACTTTCATATCTATTTGTTGCTTTGGCAGGTCTTGCTTACTTTTTACTAATTCTTACAGCAAGTTTTTAAAGACAAATGTTAAACATATTTTCATGGTTAATACTTTTCCATCGCAACTTTCCCTTGCATAAACCTTGGTCTAGTATATATATATATATATATATATATATATATATATACACCTATATTTATAAATATATATATATATATATATATATATATATATATATATATATATATATATATATATATATATATATATATATATAAACTAGACCACGGTTTATGCACGGGAAAGTTGCAATGGAAAAGTATATATATACATAATGAATATTCAGAGTACACACACATATATTCTATAAACAAAAACTTTTATTTTGGATGCAATTAAACACTATTATATATATATATATATATATATATATATTCTATTATATGTGTGCATATGCACACACACGTGTATGTGTGTGTGTGTGCGTATGTATGTATATATACACACACATAGACATATATAAATATATATATATATATATATATATATATATATATATACACACATACACACATGTAAATATATATAATCTTAAAAATTTAATTTTTGGATGATGTGCTAAATCTTAATCATTTTGCTCAAATTATTACTTTGCTTTCAATATTGAAACAAAATTTCCTTTATATACTGTAACAAGGAAGGCTATCTAATTGTGAATGAAATAAAACATAACATAATTTCTTCATTATAATATTGAATAATAATAATTGACCACTCTGCAAGCACTATATAGCTTAGTTTTACATCCCACTGTTCATCTTTATGATTGAGTGACTTCTTAAATAAAACCTTTTTGTAAGAGCTGAGACTGCAAATGATTCATCCAGAAAACTAATGAACTAAATGTTTGCACATTTATCCTCAAGCTAAATGGGTCATTCCCATTTACTGGCAGTTTGTCACATGCTCATCTCAGAGACGTTTTCTAACAGAATAAAACACATTTTTGCTCGACAGTACATAAACAATGCAGCTTCAGTTGGAAAATGCCAGTGTGGAATCCGTGGTTTAGGCCTATGCATGCATGTAAAAGAGCTCTCTTGCTCTCCTGCTTTCTTCCTTCTCTCTTTCCCAGCGGTGAGGTGTGCTCAATCTGGCAGAGATAATTTGTTTGCTTTGCAATTATTTTCCATCAGTGGAGACAAATTGATTTGTACAGCATAAAGCGACAGTGAGAGCATAGTGGACTATAAGCAGCTCAGACAGATCAGCGCTAACTTGCGTATGCTAAAGTCTGACAGACAATGGCACTGTTCCTGTCATTCACTCTCTGTTGAGCTCAGTCGTTGAGAAAACAACTTTGGTGCTCTAAAATCAGCCAATTGTAATAAGAACTGTTGTTTGCTGTATGAAAGTTACTGAGCTCTGTACACATGATTGTATTACTACATGACAGAAAATCAGAATAAGACAATAACCAGACCAATGCATAACTGAGTTACAGTAGCCTAGCTTTTCATTTATCAGCTTATGCAACTGAATTTTTTTTTTTTTTTTTAAGAATTAGCAATTTAAATACACCATGCATTTCTAAACAGTAGGTTTAGCAAGACTGGTAAAAATAATGTTCTTACCTTTTTTAGTTTCTCTGAGTAAAATCTAATTTTCTTCATTTTTGGTATTTTAATTGTATTTATTTATTTTTATGAGGGGAATAGGTTACTGTCTTACAATACAGTTAGCATAGCCCAAAAAGTTATTTAAAAGGCTGCTAAAAATACAAACCTTATATTAAGTGAAGAGAAAAGAAAATAGGCTCTAAATAATTTTTTTTAGATTTTTATGTATGAGCTCGTGAGGTTTACAGTTAACATTTTCCAAGGGTTAAGCACCTCTTTTCACTACTAATTTGTTGAAAGAGTGAGTGAGAGAGAGAAGAAGCTCTTTTTTTTCATGGAAATTGTCAAAATATTTTAATTGCAGTTAGACATACATTAACACACCAAACCATCTGATAATCTAATAATAGCAAACTTTGGTAACACTTTTATAGGGACCAGTTCTCACTATTAAATAGATGCTTATTAGCATACCTCTTATTAACACATTGGCTGTTTATTAATACTTATAAAGCACATATTCTGCATGACGGTATCATGTCCAATACCTAAACTTCACAACTACCTTATAACTATTAATAAGCAGCAGATTAGGAGTTTATTAAGGCAAAAGTTGTAGTTAATGGTTTGTTAATAGCGAAAATTGAACCTTAAAATAAAGTGTGACCCAAACGTTAGTACAACTTTTGTTAGGTTTGTTGAAATGTAATATATTGTTTATTGATTACACAGTAGACTTAGATTACTTATGTGCTATTGAAAAAGCTGTGCATGATGGTTATACAGAGAGCTCAAAATCTCTCTCTCTCTCCCTCTCTCTCTCTCTCTCTCTCTCTCCTTCTCTCTCTCACACACACACACACTTGCTCCCCCATGTGGGCCAGAGTTCAGGGGTCACCAATTACTTGGGGAGGCTGAGAAAGTTGCAGAGGCCATCCCACGACTGCCATGTTGAATTAATGTCTGTTTGCTTACAGGTAGAAACTCAGGACTCACAGCTCAGTGAATATATTGAATTATAGGCCAGTCATGCAATAGTATGTATTTGAAATCACATGTACAGTACAAAAAGTCATTAACAAGTTATATTAGATGAACATAAAACATATTTTAGACATCGAGAATATTAACACATAAACATAGCATGTTTTATTCATATCATAAGACAGAAATAAGCAATATTGCACAATCAAACTGGGTTTGATTCAGATTTAGAAATGAAATATGACCATATGTTTTTAATTTTTAATTTGTTTTTAAATATGTGAGTTTGGGATATTTATATAAATAAGCAATTATGTGTCAATTGTTTTCTTTTTCATTATAATCCCCCTGAGCAAGGACATTATTCTCTGTACAAGCAAATGTTGAAAAGTCTGGATCTGAGCCTGAATTCCTCACATCACAGTAGCTTTCCTAACTCCAGTCACTCAGACGCGGTTTGTTCAACGTCCGAAAACTCTCTACCCACCCTGTGTAAAAGGAGAAAAAGAAAGAAAAGTGGCCATTGTTCAGGGCAGAGTTTGCAGAAGGCGAGCCCTTTGCACTTTGTGAATGATTTAAGTCTCAATGGGTCTGATTCATTGTGTTCAGCCAAACCAGCATAATCTGCAAAAACAGCACTTGATTTTGTAATAAAGGTCTAGTGTCATCTTCAATTGAGTCCTGCTGCTCAATGGCAGTAATTACAGGGGCCTTCTCTGTCTCTCTCTGGGTCCCCTCTCTCCCTCTCTCAGCGTCAGTGAAGGTCCAGCTGAGCTCTGATGCAGAGCTAATGCTAATACACGCTGTTCAGCAGAAGCAAGACAGAGAAACTTGCGCACAAATACAAATTCACGCTGAGAGACAAGTGTTCTAATTATGCCTGTTAATTGATGGATGGAAAGACATGCCGATAGTCACAATTACTCAAGGCTGTGAGGAATAAACTTTAGGTAAGAAGAGAGGTCACGTAACTTTCAAAACTGTTCAAAACAGTATCAAAAACTAGATATACAAAGACACAATCATTTTACTTATAGTCTGAAAAATAGGCTTTTTAAAACACTTTTTGAGCATGAGAAACTAAATTTATGAGACAGTAGTTGTCAGATTTCGTTGGTGAATTAAAATATGAAATTAAATCGTACGCTTGGTAAGAGAGAGCTTTGGAGAATTTAATGTTTTCCCATTGAAAGAGACAGAAACTGTACTTGCATGACTGAATATAGCGGCCTGAGAGGCATTTCAAAGATGGCCGCCAAGTGAAATGACTTGCCTTAAAGGGACTTTAACTTCTGTCCCTCACAGTCTCGTCTTAATTCCTGTCAAAAATGAAAGACCCTGTGTGGTAGAAATCTAGTTTTTAATGTTGTTTACAGGTTTGTCTGGTGTTTTTAATATGCTTAAAGACAAACCATGTGCAAATTCATCAGTCAACACCATTGCTGAGCATTTCTTGGTGAACTGCAATGTAAAAAGGCAGTCTCAAAAACGCAGTTTAAAACACCCCGTTTCCTGTCTTCACAAACATGTAACTTATCCCATCAACTTGTGGGGCAGGGCTTCATAATATTATTATCTTATTTTTGTTGCACTTAGCAATTTAGCAATTAAGTTAGAAATCACCACTCAAAAAGGTGGCTTTTTTTCAGTGCTGACTTCTGAATGCTTTCGAATCCAAACAAATTCAACAAACAAATTAATTAATTATGATGAAGCTTTGTAAGATTGTAATGAATTTTGCACACTTTCCAGACTATAATTTGAATCAATACACTCAGAGAGTCACTCTCCAATAATTTATCCAATATTGCCACTTGCCATTGTGTTGCGTTTACTAATTCAGTTAACCCTCTGTTGTTGTTCAGTCATTTTAGACCAAAAACCAAAAAAGATTAACAATAGCAAAAAATCGCTACTTCATTGAAATGGTACGAAACACGATCAAAAGTGACCACCATAGCAAATGTCTGGGAAATATGCAAAAATATAAAATACAGACTATTTTTGTGTGTGTGTGTGTGTGTGTGTGTGTGTGTGCAATCGACAAATCCACAATGCAGAAAAAAGTGCACAGCAATGAAGGGGTGACAAAACTTAAGCAATTATGCCTGAAAACACTGCTCAGTAACTAAGGAATACACAGCACTGTTTATACATGGCTAAACAGGCATCTAATGGCTACACCATGGTAATACAGATGATTTTCTTTATTTTGTTCTGCAAGGTGGAACAAATCAGTCTCAATTCAGTGGATTTTAAATATACGTTTGCTCTATTTTTAACTTAATTACTGCATTAATTGAAACAAGAAATTTTTAAATTCTTTTTTTTTATATAATTTATTTTTTACATTTTATACAGAAAATATTTTCATAATTTACAAAACGGTCACAGTGCATCTATTGACATCTCACAAATGACCCTTTCGAGAAACTTAATGGGACACAGAAAAAAAGCATTAAGTAGGATTGTTTCTTACCTGACAGTGGACTCATAAGTTTGGGATTTAAACGTTATTTTAAGCTTGAATTTCATTAAAATTGTGTGCAAAACAATGAATCCCACATCATGTTCTGGCCCTATTATACAGTACATGCAAACAGTATAATAATATAACATGAATATGTGTGTCTTCTTTGAAATTGATAACAGTTTCTCTTTTGATAATTGATGGTAATAGCACTCTGCTTTCATTCAGGCAAAGTTCTTCATAAAGTAGAGGCAGTTGACCAAGTAATAAGTGTGGCTTGCAGCCCTCTCAGTTAGTGAAAATAATCACTACACAATTGGACACCAAAAATCAGGTCTGTCCCCAAAAAACAGTGGTGTCTGTTTACCCTAATTTACATAAATATAGTAAAATAATTAAAGTGTTAAATTCAAAGCTCGCTTTTAATATGTACACTATTATAATAAAAAAAAAAATCTGTCAAAATGATGTTATAAAGCTTAAATATGGAAACACATACAAGCACCTGTGGATGAAAACGGTCCATTGCGCAGATGTGTGTCTAACATAACCACAAATAGAAATATAACAACATGGTTCTGACCACACACACTGGTCTTGTATTGTTCAAACCTCCTGAGGCTTAACTGAGACAGGTTTAGTTATGCCGAGGCTTTGTTATGTTACAGTGTCCAACACAAAAGAGAGCAAGAGGTGCGTGTGATGGTTTCGGGTGGTGTATACTGTATGTGTGTATATGTGTGTATGTGTATGCAAGTCAGTTTAGTCAAAAACACACTGGTGGTTACACATCCTCAAATCACAATGGCCATCAACAGTGCTTAGTGAAATTTCTCTGATTTCTCAAAAATGTGGGTATTGTTTTATTTGATTTTGGCTGTAGAGGCATGACGTTCACAGGTCATCCAACACAAAGCATGTGTAGTTAAAGCTCTGACCCCTAAAATAATCTGACAGTTTAAGGCTTTTCATAGTCGTAGTTTCAACCAGCAGTGTTTGCTTACATTTTCCCTTCTTTTCCCCTCTGTTTGTTATGATTTCTTTCTGTAGTCCCCTATATGTAGTTGGTTTAAGGAGAAAAAAAGATGTTCCTGGAATTTCTCCTTTTCTTTTGTTATGGGATTATTTAACTGAGGCTCGGATTATATTTTCCCAAGTATGTTAAGTTCAACCAGACACAGAATTATTCTGGTGTAAGCTGTCTTAAAGATCCATTGGCTGACTGATTGCACTTCTTGTATTTTTATCTCATTCGTTTCCAATAAGTAATGCATGATGTTATTACTATTTTAAATGGTGTACACTGTTCTGTTGTAAAATGTAGTATATTACATTAGTTATCACATGACCTACCAAGTGCCTTATCACTGGATGTCCTAAAAACAAAGATGGGCACATTGTGAAATAGTAAACCGGTTGTATACTATAAATTCTATTGGATTTAGTGTGTCATCTGGGTGATCATATAATGCTCAGCAGGTCCTGAATATCGGGCGAATGTGATACAGCCACACTTTGACCAATAATTTGTTGGCTGCACAATCTTATGAAATCCTTATGTAAATCAACCTGGTTTACAAGATATAAAGAAAATTCAGTTCATGGTTGGTATTTTCATTAGCTTTAATTTGCGATATTATTAAGGAAAATGAGTGCTCGGTGTTCTTGTATAATCTTTTGTTCTCCACCGCAAAGTGCATTTGTCAAGTTAACTCAGATGAACAGTTTGTAAGGAAATGCAGTGACTCATTCTAGGTGCATTAACTCCTCTGAATAGCTTAATGGTTTAGATGCCCGAAGGCCACTGAAACCCAGTGAAACAAACGTAAAACCTAACTCAAGCTGCTGAGACAACAACAGCATGTAAAAACTGAGTTGGAGAGGCCACTAAATAAATGTAAAAAATAAATAAAAATACACCCATGCCACAAAAAAAGAAAAAAAAAACTTCCATTATTTAAAGCATTAAGATGAGGGTAAATATTAGCAGCTGAAATGCCTAAATATATGATTTATTGTTCCTAAAACTAATTATTATATAGATTTTTTATTTATTATTTTGTTATATACTAGTCATGCTTCAACTGGTTCTATGTGCTCTCATCTTTGCTCCAAAACAGATGTAGGGATTTCATGGAGAGCTGGATGGCAATGAGAAGTGTGGTTTGAATGACTGTGAGTGTAAATGTCACATGACCTCAGTCTACAGATGAAACATGGCTAGTTTCCAAAAGGCCATTGCAGGAGCAGGACTCCATCCTCTGTGGCACTTCTCTGTCACTGGCCTTATAAAGCGTCAGGATTGGTGTGAAGCCTCTATTTATTTCTCTCTTTCTTCCTATCTTCCCTTCTCCATTGCATTCACTCCATTCTCATATAACTGCACCATTCGCTTAAAACAGATCCGATGTTTCTTTCTTTCTTTTTCTGAGTATGTGTGTGTGTATTTGTGTATCTCAGGCATATGCCTGGACAAGTGAAGTAAATGCAATTCAATTAGATACTGCCCTCAGGCCTGTAGTGTTCCTGGGTCTCTCCGTTGCACATATTTATCTTACATAACTCACAGGAACTAGTCCATCCATTACTGCACACTCACTTTTTAAGTGCTTCGGCCCAGAGAATAAGAAATAAAGATGGTTGAAGGCAGCATGCTTGTAAAATAGCTGCCTGAAAGTATTGTTATGTTGGGGGGGTTTATATTTTCCTGTCAGCAAGGATTGTGATTCTGGATTTAGTTGTCATCGTATGTCTAATGTTCAAACTAGCCCATCAAAAGAACTATTGATTGAGAGGCTTACCGGTTATTTAGTGATTAAATTGAATTATAATTTATTTTTCAACAAATAAGATGGTTTTAGGATATTAAAGTGAAGTGACAGATTGCTGTTTCTTCATGAGCTCATTGTCTATGCATCAGTGAACGATAGAGCGAATCAGTTATCCGATTGTTTCTATCAGGTGTTGCACAATGGTTTCCATTCAGGACAGACTAGAGAAGACTCTCAGCTACGTCTTTAGCAGGATTCTGTTACCTTAAATATATAATGCCTCCATGTTAGTAATGAGGGTGAGCTTTAAACAAGGAATGAGTCCACTTTAACTGAACCAACCCTCAATCTTTCACTCTGCTATGATTCGTATCATGTATGCAGCTTATTTGCTCTTTCTCTGGTCTGCAAAAATTGTGATAATATTGAAAACAGGCCATTTTCTTGCCATATATTTCTCTATACTCTAGCCTCATCAATTCGAGACATTGCTTTTCTCTTTTTTTCATCAACAATTGTGTTATTAATATTAATGCTCTTCTTCCTCTAGTTTTTATTCTTTATATTTACACTGTATAGAAAAGTCGAAAGATGGATGATGAAGAAAGTTAGATAAAAAGTCTCTGTGAGTGGCCAAACCTCATGAATATTTAATGAGGCAAGTGCTGGGAGAGTTTATGGTTTGTTGTCTGCTGGTAAACAACTTGCTTTAGTTTCGCACTGTGCACCTTTGACGTCACAATTCATTGTGTGAATTAACCATGTTCCAGAATAGCGTTTCATAACTGAATGGAAATCAGTGTGATGGTGTATAAAAAAGTCACATGACATGGTATGAATGTGTAACCATTTGTTGCTTTGTGTTATCTATTTTTTTCAAGCTTCTCATTCTCTCCCTCTTGCTCTGTCTGTTATATAGATGATTTAACTGATAAATCAAGCTGCATTAAACTGAGCGGTGCACAGGCAGCAGGGCTTTGTTCCCTCTCTTGCCGTTTTCTGTCTGTGTGCATCACGTTGAGTTCCAGAATCAGTTCTGCCATGCATGTAGCAAGTCCCTCTCTGAGCTCCAAGACACTCAGCTGTCACACATCTGTCTGCCTGATTGCTCTGCTCTCAGGGTGAAAAGTATTTCCTCAAGCTGCTCTTTTGGATGTTAGCCTCTGTTTTGTAAACACATGTTATAGATCTTATTGTGAACAATTCGTCCATGCATGTTTCGTTCTTTTTTTCATTCTAATGTGACCTTTTAATGCTTAATCCAGATAACATAACCGGATCTGCAGGTGAAAACGTACTGTTGACATATGCCAGACTTCTATACAAATTTATGTATATATGTATATATATATATGTGTATAAATATATATATGTATATATATGTGTGTTTGTATATATATATATATATATATATATTATTCTTTATTTGACAAAGTATTACCCCAGAATAAGCTCCAGAGCTAAATTTCATCTGCTGTACCTGGGCAGGAGTACACCAAATTATCAATAACATACAAATTAAACATGGTAGAATACAAGAAGTATAAAAACATATTCAAAAGTCATTACCTTGTATAATCAATGATCACAAACCTGAATTGCCTTTAAAAATATTTTCAAATGTAATTTAAAATGCGCTTCACAGTCACCTCTTAACGAGGCTCTTGTCTGTCTTATGCTGTCATTGCGCAATGAAACAAACATCTTTAAAGGTGGAGGTGCAAGATCATTCACAATTTTATACATTAAACTACAATCGTGAAATATTACAAAGTTTTTAAAAGTAAAGAGATTATGTTTTTGAATTATAAGACAATGATGATGTCTGTCAGGTTTCTTATCAAACACTTTTATAGCACGTTTGTATAAACTATGAAAAGGTCTAAGAGTAGATTTTCCTGCTTGGGACCATGAAGTGATACAGTAAGAGAAGTGAGGAAAGATTAAAGAGTTCAGAAAGATTCTTGCAGCCTCTGCTGAAAGTTCACTCCGTATAAATGTAAAATTTCTAAGTTGGGGTGTAACTGTACAAACTATTTTTTTAACATGTTTTTTAAATGTTAATTGAGTGTCTAAAATAACTCCAAGGTATTTAAAATCCGATACAATTTGTAATCTTTCACCATTTACTAATATATCTGGTATAACCTCCTCCATCTTTCTAATCTTAAAATACATACAAGCAGTTTTCTGGACGTTTAACGATAAATAACACTGATTTAACCAGTCTGAGATTTTGGTCATAACAGCAGATAGTTTTTGTGATACCTGTTCATTTGTTTTAGCATGTACATAAATCACAGTATCGTCTGCATACATTTGAATAAATGCATCAGGACAAACATCTGGAAGATCATTCAGGTACAAACTAAAAAGTAGAGGTCCTAGTATGGACCCCTGAGGTACCCCTGTTAAACAGTGTCTTGTTGAAAATATACATGTTTTAATCCGGGTGCATTGTTTCCTTGATGTAAGATAAGACTCAATCCATTTCATTGTTTGCACAGAAAAATTAAAATGTGTTAATTTAGATAATAAAATATTATGGTTTAAAGTGTCAAATGCTTTTTGCAAATCAAGAAACACCGCATATACAACCCCACCCTTATCTAACTTTAATCGCACTTGCTCAATGAGATAACATACAGCAGTTTCCGAAGAGTGCTGTTTACGAAACCCAAATTGCATATGGCACAATAAATTATTTTGTGTCTCTAAAAAATTTACAGTTTGTTCAGTTACTACTTTTTCTGTTATTTTAGATACAGCTGACAAAATTGAGATTGGCCTATAATTTGCTACGTTTAGTGGATCACCTGCTTTGAAAACTGGGGTAACTATCCCAGTTTTCCAGCAGTTCGGAAAAATAGATTTCTTAAATTGATAAGTTCACAAGGTGTGTGATTGGTACTAAAAAATGTTCACAGTTATTTAAAAAAAAAACTACAATTTAAACCATCTATATCTTTAGCGTATGAGTTTTTCAAGGTTTTTATATCATTCTGAATCTTATTCTCTGATACTGTTGTTAAGTGAAAAGCAGTTTCAGCTGAGTTAACAGAGTTAGGTTCTCTATGTCTGATACCAAATTTATCAGTCAATCTTTGAGCTGAGTCAACAAAATGATTATTAAAAGTATCTATAATTTCATCAGGTTTATTAAGTATTCTTCCTTCATGATTTAATTCTGAACATTTAGTACATGATTTAGATTCTTTCTTTATCAATTGATTAATAGTTTGCCACACCTTTTTGCCATTTCCTTTAGCCTCATTTAAAATATTGATAAAATATTGTGCCTTAGCCTGCCGTAATGTCTTAACCGCCTTTTTCCTTAAAGGGATAGTTCACCCAAAAATCAAAATTATGTCATTAATAACTCACCCTCATGTCGTTCCAAACCAGTAAGACCTCCATTTATCTTTGGAACACAGTTTAAGATATTTTAGATTTAGTCCGAGAGCTCTCAGTCCCTCCATTGAAACTGTGTGTACGGTATACTGTCCATGTACAGAAAGGTAAGAAAAACAATCAAAGTAGTCCATGTGACATCAGAAGGTCAGTTAGAATATTTTGAAGCATCGAAATCACATTTTGGTCCAAAAATAGCAAAAACTACGACTTTTTTCAGCATCGTCTTCTCTTCCATGTCTGTTGTGAGAGAGTTCAAAACAAAGCAGTTTGTCATATCCGGTTCGCGAAAGAATCATTCGAGTTCACCAAATTGAACTGAATCGTTTTAAACGGTTCGCGTCTCCAATACGCATTAATCCACAAATGACTTAAACTGTTAATTTGTTTAATGTGGCTGACAGTCCCTCTGAGTTAAAACAAACCAATATCCCGGAGTAATTCATGTACTCAAACAGTACACTGACTGAATTGCTGTGAAGAGAGAGATGAACACCGAGCCGAGCCAGATAATGACTCGTTCACGAGTCAAGAACCGGTTGCATCGGTTTTCGGATCACCAGTAGTTCTTTCTAACAGTTCGATTCAATAAACCGGTTGAAGATAACGGTTCACCGGTTCTTTTGCGCTCGACGAAATGGCGTCGTTGGCGATGATTGCAAGCCTTCGGTTTACCTGGGCTCATAACATTAGCACAGAATCAGTTCAGAATCAATCACCAAAAGAATCAGTTCGGTTCAGACGCTCTGTGTGTCGGTTTGCTTCACACTAAATCACACATGCGCAGTATCATCAGCTCCTCGGTTCTCGAATCGGACACGTCTGATAGAAACGGTTCTTGACTCGTGAACGAGTCATTATCTGGCTCGGTTTTCATCTTCAGTTCTCTTTTCACAGCAGTTCAGTCAGTGTACTGTTTGAGTACATGAATTACTCCGGGATATTGGTTTGTTTGAACTCAGAGGAAGTGTCAGCCACATTAAAAAAGTTAACAGCTTGGTGGATTGATTGGTGGAAGTCATTGGTGGATTAAAGCGTATTGGAGACGCGAACCGTTTAAAACGATTCAGTTCGATTTGGTGAACTGGTTCAAGAAGATCCGGTTACATCGAATGATTCATTCGCGAACCGGATATGACAAACTGCTTTGTTTTGAACTGTCTTACAACAGACACTGAAGAGAAGACAATGCTGAATAAAGTCTTATTTTTTTTGCTAGTTTTGGACCAAAATGTATTTACGATGCTTCAAAAATTCTAACTGACCCTCTGATGTCACATGGACTACTTTGATTATTTTTTCTTACCTTTCTGGACATGGACAGTATACCGTACACACAGCTTCAATGGAGGGACTGAGACCTCTCGGACTAAATCTAAAATATCTTAAACTGTGTTCCAAAGATAAACAGAGGTCTTACGGGTTTGGAACAACATGAGGTTAAGTTATTAATGACATAATTTTGCAAATTGGGTGAACTAACCCTTTAAGCTATTAAACATAAGTCGATCCTGTCGTAAACCAGATTTTATAGCATTTTTTAGAACATTATCACGCCTTTTCATGAGCATCCATATCTCTTCCGAAATCCATGGTAGGTTGTTCTTTCTATGCCTATTTCTAACAAATTTTGTATATTTATTTTTTATATTTCTTATCTCTTCAATAAACTTTTTATGCCCGGTTTCCAAATCTTCAGTAGATAAAAGGGGTTCCCAGTCAATCTGTCCAAGCTCTTCTTCGAACGCACTCATATCCTTTTTTGGTATTCTAAAAGAACAATTCTGTTCATTCTGTGTGGTTTCATGATAAACAAACCTATTTTTATTTAACTTCCTAGATATGAGAGTTAAATTATGATCTGATAATCTAGTCTCTGGTCTCACAATGTAAACTGGAAGATCCCCAGCACGTTTCACAACCACATACACCTCCTGTTCCCACTTGTCTTCTAGCTTGTGTTTTCCTCGAATTCTGACGTTGCGAACAAGGACTCTGTCCCCAACATCCAAGCTTGCAGGTTTTACACGTTGATCGAAGCGTCTCTTGTTCCTTTTAGCTGACTTCTGAGCATTCTGGCATGTAAGCTTATAGCTCTCCTCAAGACGTGATCTTAAGTCTTTCACATACTGAGAGTGCGAGGAAGATATAGAGTCACGGACTGGCAACCCGAAAGCTAAGTCAACCGGGAGCCGTGGTGATCGTCCAAACAGGAGTTCATAAGGTGTGAACCCTGTGACCTCATTCCGCGTGCAGTTATACGCATGGACAAGAGGTTTAACGTATTACCTCCACTTAGCCTTCTGCTTGCTCTCAAGAGTTCCCAGCATGTTTAACAGTGTCCGGTTAAAGCGCTCAACAGGGTTGCCCCTGGGATGGTATGGAGTAGTCCGAGTTTTCTTGATGCCAGCAACATCGCAGAGCTCTTTAATCAGTTTAGACTCAAAGTCTTGGCCTTGGTCAGAATGTAGGCGTTCTGGAATGCCGTAGCAAACCATAAAGTCGTTCCACAGACACTTCGCCACAGTTTTAGCCTTCTGGTTTGCAGTTGGAATAGCGACTGCAAATTTGGTGAAGTGATCAGTAAGCACTAAGATGTTCTTGGTATTGCTGTTGTCCGGTTCAAGCGTTAGAAAATCCATACATACAAGTTCCAAAGGATGACTAGTTTGAATATTCACTAAAGGAGCTGCCTTTTCAGGAGGAGTCTTGCGTCTTATACACCGACCACAGGTTTTAATGAAGTTCTCAACATTAGCTGCCATTTTTGGCCAGAAGAATCGCTGCCGCACCAAATCCAGAGTTCGCTCTATGCCCATGTGCCCCATATCACTATGGAGACTATTCAGCACCGTAGAACGCAACCTTGGAGGCAAAACAAGCTGAAAGACAAGTTCATCTTCGTCCTGTCTTCTCCTGTATAAAATTCCACCTTCCAGCTCTAACCGATTCCACTCCCGTAGTAACAATGGAAGCTCAGGAAGTTCCTTTCTGACAGTGGAAGAGACCTTTTCTCCCGTCTCAAGCTGGTAAATGACCTCCCGAATTGCTGGATCGGCATGCTGCTCTTCTTTCAAGTCAGCGTGGTTCAAAGGGGAAATGACAGGAAGGCCATGTAACTCTTCCTCAGCAAAACAGTCCGGAATAATATTTGCATGGACAGAAAGAGACTCAACTAATGTCACATCAAGTCGAGTGTAGTCAGCAGGACAGCATGATCTGACAAGACTGCTCTGACATATAGCATCCACAATGTCGGGGGAGATTTCTGCAGCTTCACCAGGGTCACACAGTTGCCCTGCTAGGCGGTTCACAACTTCCCATTCTTCACAGCTTGTAGCCTTATCTGGCACTTCATGGTAACGTCTGGACAGAGCATCAGCATCAAAGTTATGTTTGCCAGCACGGTACTGCATTTTGAAGGAATATGTTGACAACGCAGCTAGCCACCGGTGGCTTGTGGCATCCAATTTTGCTGAGGTCAAACGTATGTAAGAGGATTGTTGTCTGTAACAACTGTGAAGTTAGCACCATAAAGATAATCATGGAATTTCTCTGTGACACTCCATTTTAAGGCCAGAAACTCAAGTTTGTGTGCCGGATATCGAGACTCACTCTGAGATAGGCCTCGGCTGGCATAGGCAATTACCCAGAGTTGATCATCCTGTTCTTGGTATAGAACGGCTCCCAATCCGATTATGCTAGCATCTGTGTGAAGGATGTAGGGCAACTTCGGATTGGCGAACCCAAGGACAGGAGCAGATGTTAACTTAGAAATCACTGTGTCAAAAGCAGCTTGACAATCAGACGTCCATCTCTCCCCAAAGGACTGCTTCGGGTCCAGGAACTTTCCAGCAGGACTTTTATCTTTGCTATACTGACGGATGGGTGCATAGCCTCCAGTAAGGACATTGAGAGGTTTTACTATGGTGGCGTAATCTTTGATGAACCTTCGATAGTATCCTGCAAATCCTAGGAAGGACCGTAGCTCTTTAAGATTTCGGGGAACTGGCCAGGATTTGAGAGCCGATATTTTCTCAGGGTCCGTTTCAACACCCCTTTCAGACACGACATGTCCAAGATAACGTACACTGGACTGGAAAAATTTACATTTTTCAGGGGACAGCTTCAAGCCGAATTCCTTCAGGCGATTAAGTACTCGGAGTAAGCGCTTCTCATGTTCCTCTAAAGTGTCAGAGAAGATAATGATGTCATCTAGAAATACAAGGACTTCCTTGAGATTTAAATCCCCCATACACCTCTCCATAAGTTTCTGGAATGTACTTGGAGCATTCGTAACGCCTTGTGGCATCTGATTCCATTCCCAGAAACCCAGCGGTGTGACAAATGCTGTTTTAGCCTTGTCGTCTTCACTCATATGAATCTGATAATATCCAGACTTTAGATCCAGAACCGTGAACCATCTAGAGCCCGTTAATGCTGAGAACGACTCTTCAAGGTTCAGCAGGGCATAGGCATCTTTTACAGTTTGTAAATTTAATTTACGATAGTCGATGCACAACCTAACATCGCCATTCCGTTTCCGGACCACAACAATTGGGGAGGCAAATGGTGACTCTGACTCCCGAATGATGTCAGCTTCAAGCAGATCCCGCAAATGACTTCGAACAGCTTCAATGTCGCGGGGATGGATAGGCCTGGCTCGAAGCTTGAAAGAAGTCTCATCATGAAGCTTGATATGGTGTTTTACCTGGTCCGTACAGCCGAAATCAAGGTCGTGGTAAGAAAACACTTCAGGCATCTGATTGAGCTTGGATGTTACTCGCTCTTTCCATTCAGGTGGAATAGACGATTCTCCAAAGTTTAACTCCAAAGTGCTTCTTTGGGGACCTCCTTTGACTGGAGAAGTGTTTACGGTATGCTGGGCCAGGATGGTAGGTGATGTACCAATATCAGCAACTACAGTCATTGGTGGAATGAGAACATCTTGTTCAGACTCGTTCATAACGAGAACAGGAACATTGTAGGGAGCATGAGTTGGAAGTGTGATGACACAACTCTGGACGCATAGACCACCAGGAAGAGGTGATAGGGGGTGTTCAATCAGAACCCATGCAACTGTAGTTGGACTGTCTATTCTGGCAGAACCTTCTAGGACAATGGTCTGACCAGAAGGAATCAGGACTGGTGTCTGACTCAACAACTTCACAGATCCTGCTCGACCCAGCTGGCTTTGTTGGTGCTTCAGTTGTAAGAGCTTTAGAACTGCACAGTACCCTTGGGCCGTAGGTTGAAAATTAGAGATGTCACTGCGGGCGTATCGCTCATATAAAGGCTCCAGAGTATTCATGCCAACAAGCACAATTGAAGAACCCTCAGGATGACCATCGGGTACAACCAAAGCAAGAGTCGGCACATCAACTTCTTCTCCCACAAACTCTTTGTGAAAACCTATGGTCATCTCTACATACCCCAAGTATGGCACTGACTGACCGGCGGCACCCTCTACCTGGAGTAAGTCGTACAGTGGCTTCACAGGGTGATCGCTGAGACTCTGGTTGTAAAAAGAGACTGGAATTGTAGTGACCTGCGAGCCGGTATCCAAAAGGCAGTGGTAGTTCTGTCCAGCAATCTGGACGACTGCAGAACATTTAGAGCCCACCAGGCCCTTTGGAAGTTGTATGGTTGCATTCTTTATCTTGGGTTGTGACATTTCTGCACACTTGACAATCTTCTTTTCCTTGGGACGGATTTGGTCCCCTCTGGCCCCTGTCTGTCCCACAACAGGAACCAGACTCAGTTTAAATGAACGGAGTTGGAAGCATTGTGTTGGTTGCTAGTGAACTGCTTCTTTTTACGAGCAACCAGAGTAGAATTGGGTTCATTCTCACACTGAGGACGAAACCACACCGAAAGCAATAACCAGGTTTTGCAGGAGTAGGTGTGGAGCGACGAGGCTGCTGATTCGTGGCCCTGGCATGTGGCTTACTGTAGGTGGAAATCTTGGGGATAGAGGTGGTCTTTGACTGGCTGGCCGTTAGCATGGCTAACTGTCTCTGGACGTCAGCTAGTTGTTGAGCTAGTTGCTGGGTGATGTTAATCAAAGCAGAAACTGCACCCCCATCTTCAGGGTTAACGCGAGCAAACTGGGCATGAGATGTAGCTTTCTGCCGTGTAGACCCCAGATGTTGCTTCATTCGATGTGCTTTTGCTGCCTCCCGGTCCTCTTCAGTACGCAAGAGGAGCAGCAGCTCAGCAAAAGTGGGTGGGCAAGTCTTCTTTTGCTTTAGCTAGAGCTCAGCGATCAAAGAATTGTCCCAGCATCCACGACAAAACTGGTTCAACAAATGCCAGTTTGATTCAGACTCCATCACTCCTCCCCTTTTCATGGCGGAATTCAGGATAACCTGGAGCCGTTGGAAATAGGCAGATGGTTTCTCACCAGTGTCCTGAAATGTGTCCATGAATCTAGCAAACAATTCATCCCCATCTTGAACGGTAGCATATGCAGAGTCAAGAGTGTCTAGATACACTGTAGGCAATGTGCTGGAACTCAATTGCTTGACCATGTCTGCTGCTGGAGGAAGGAGGCTCTCCACTATCCTCCTAGAACGATGGAGATCAGACACAGATGGATCCTTCAACAGCAGTTCCACTCCTGAACGCCAGGTACATAGTCAGCCTCATGAGTGGGTCTGGGATGCCGACCTGAGAAAACCCTGATCCTTGGGTGATGTGCTGCACTCTCCTCATTCTTCACAATGTGCTCTACTATATAGCGCTGAACCTCAGGTGGATGGACATCAATGCTTGAAGTGGAATGTCTCATCCCCGACTGCATAGGATGAGATGAATCAATGCGGGGCTCAGCGACAGACCTGGGAGAAGCAGTGTTCACGAGGGGGACAGGAATAGCTGATGGAGACTGAGTCGATGGCTTCACTGACGGCTCTGGCAGCATGGCCGACTCAGCGACTGGTGGATCTTCCACATGAGGCACAGGGCAGAGCTCGGAGACCGAAAGTCCAATCTGAGACATCGTTGTTTTGAGCACTTCGGTGTAATCAACCCCAGTTAATTTGGCTAAATTCTGCAAATCAGACAAATATAACAGTTTTCGCTTTAGCAAAATGACCTGTGCAAACAGAAGATAGCTCAGAAATACAGCATGTATGGGTCTTTTTAGCCGAGATCCAAGTGTGCGGCAACATGGGACGCAGTGCTTCCAAAGCTGCACCGCTAGTAAATACAACAACAAGCATACCATCATACTCAGATTCGGTCTCAGAAATTTCCTCAATCTTACTGACTGAACCATATTGGCTTAGAAACTCAATAACTTCATTACTTTCTGGTCCTGTTATGCCCTCCAACAGCACAGCATTTGGAATTTTGATACCACGTTTCAAAAACACATCCATTGTTCTTACTGAACTACAATAAACCCAAATGAATAACTCAAATGCACATTAAACTCACCAAATCCTCCTGGCTGGCTCGCCAAAGTTATGTAGCATATATAACTTGCTACAATTATAGATAAAATAGTACATCAGTATCAGAAGAGTCTAGTTTGGCACAAGGAGGAAAAGGTGCAGTTCAATAACACACAGAGTCAAGGTTGCATTGCAATTGTGAGTTGTATTACATATAGGACAACAAGTATTTACAATATTTACATGTGCACATAGGTAGTACTCAGTTCAAAGTTATTTATGAGCATACAACGATCTCAGAATTCTCTCAACCATAAAAGGATGCTTGAAGCAGCAGTGATTCACAAAACACAACCCTCGAGACAGGCAGAGTCCAAGGAGTCCATGATAGCACAAGTTCATAAGATCAGTACCAATGTGTGGATGTGAAACATGTCCAAGGTTTGTGCAAATGTCTCAGAGTGTGTGTAAATGTCTCAGAGTGTGTGTAAATGTCAATTAGCAGCTGAGTGTGTGTGTACGCAGCTGCAGTGCCTCCTACCACACAGGTAGATGCATGCACTCCGAAGCATCAGGTTGGGCCTAGTGGCTCGCCATCAATACACAGAACCTGGCCTGTACAAAACATGACCAATTAATACATCACTCTGGTTCCAAGCATCACAACTATATCACCATAATCATAATATAATAAAGTCATCATATTATCATAATAAATCTCAATTCATTTGTTTCATCATGTACATGATTCAATAAATACTGCATATAGCAATATAAATAATTTAACAATCAGCAAGAGTACTCTTATAAATAGACAAATATCAATAAATAGCTTCAAAATACATTTCAGAATCAAAGAGTAGTTGACTTCATAATTCAATAACAATATTAAGATTAATTAATGTATTCCTCATTTAAATAGGCACAAAATGTATATATATAGTCAAACTCAGTATGATTAAAGTACAGCCAGCGCCAGCACCGGCTAACAGAACCACATACAACACACTTTTAGCACCGTATAACAAACAGTGACAAACTCACCAGTTCCTGTATCATTAAGTCACTCAACAGCAGTCATTTGAAAAGGTAGAGGCAATCTAAAAGGTTGGCATACATAATAGTTAAACCAGCAGTTTAATTAATAGAATGTTTGAACGGCTAAACGCCTACCTGCAGCAGTTCAACACACCGGCTCGCGCACACACATACCAAACAACAGCGCGCGGCCGTATTTAAAGGAAGTGACGCAACACTCTGTCAAGTCCCGCGATGCTTCACGAAGTCTCGCGACAACGCGAACATAAGGTGGAACCGCAAATAAAGAGAATAAGGAAAAACGTCTGGGTTACACACGTTTCAGACAAACACAAGAAATCTAGATTTGAGTCCAAAAGTAGATTTTCAATTTTACACTGAAGCTGAAATTCATGTTGTAATTATTATTATTATTATTATTTATTATTTAAATTATTATTTATTTATCAAATTATTTATAAAATTATTTATTATTTATAAAATTATTTATTATTTATTTATTTTTATTTTTTGATAATGTTACACTCGGATGTACGTTGCGATATTGAAGACAAGATCTGTAGCTACTTCTGTTTCATCACGGCTTCAAATGGAGAGAATTACTCCTTTGTTATCTATGGGATCTCATAGATTTGGGCTCTTTTACAATCTCAAAATATCTTTTTAACTCATCCTTTAAAAAATCAAGTCAACTATTTTAACTTAGCCAAATTTATTAAAAGTTCTGATCAGGATTATAGCAACTTAAGGTAAAAATAGCAGGGCTTTAAATATGTTATGTTATGCATAATTTTTATTTTGCTGATTGGAAATTAAAAATAAAAGTTTTGTCTTGTCCTGTTGTACCAAGAATAATGATCCTTGCATAAAATAACAATCATAAAAGTAGTTTTTGAAGCACAAAAAGTAATGTATAATTAATTTCAAAATAGGATGAATAATTTCTCTTTACACTTTTCCAAATAATAATAATAAGTAACAGCATTCAGTAGTGCTTACCAGAGGTCTTTCCAGAAAAATCACTTCCGTAATTACTGACCAAGATAAATGTGACATGTAATGTTGGCTAGTAGATTATCATGAGAAGTAATAAAATAATGTCTTATAATTTGTAATCTATATAATTTTAATTTACATTTCATGTTAAATGGCAAAATTATATCCCTAAATATAACAACTTTTTATTTAATAGAAATATTGCTACCGACATAGGCAATACTTGTATAATTTGTGTATTGGATTGAAAGTGGTGTCATTCATCCCTAGACACTTCCAATAAAACCCAGCACACAAAGTGGAAGTGTTTTAAAATAAGCATTGCTGTGTTAACAATGTTTATGATAGTTCTGTAACAGTACTACAGATTGTTACACTATTATAATATATTCCATGCCTTTACTGCCCATTACACAGACATTGAATAAAAGTACCAAATCACTGGCAGAACACAGAGCATGTAAAGCATATTCCAGCACCTTTGAGACTCTAACCCCTCCAATCCCCTGCATGTGACCCGTAAGCTAGCCGAAAATCTCCAGATGATCTTTTGCTAGTACATAGTGAGCTAATTATACTGAAGTTGAAATTCATGTGGTGTAAAGTCACCATGCTCAGCTTTGAAATGGAGAAAAGAGGGAGATTTAAACAAGTACAAAGCTTTCCAGAGCTGAGGCGAGTGGAAGTGTGTTTAGAGGGTGAAATATACATGTTAAACCATTAAAATAATGCAGTTTAGGTAAGTTTTGGTTAAGAAAGAGTACAGATGCAATGCTCTTATGAGAGTTAACACTGGGAATATTTTGGCAATGCTTAACTCAGGCTTGGTACTTTAAATGTCCTGTTACTTTTGTCACCATCAGCTGCTTTGTATTAGTCTGTTGCACATATGCACTTCCAGGAAAGAGATGTTGATTTAGTTTTATACCAAAGCTTTTTAGTTCTTTGTATATAGACAACAAAGAGCTTCACAGTCGAATCAGACTCCATTCTGCATATATAAGCATATAATCACTACAACTAAGAGGGTTTCTGTAATGGGACTCCCAGTTTAGTGTAACCGTATGGCTGTGGGCCTGAAGTTGGCATCCTTTTAGGAACAAGTAGACGGCCACATGACCACACAGGGGTAGGCAGAGCACCATCTGTGCATCTGGACCCAGCCGTATTGTCAGAGCGAGACTGTAGAAACACATGCTGTTTTTTGCATTAGGCTGAACACACACAATTATGTTTTTGGCTTTTACTACTTATGCATTACCTGTTTTGAAAGACCTAACTAAAATAGCAGACTGTGTTTTTTAAATATACTTTTCAGGGTTCACATTTAGACATCATTAGTGACATTTCTTGTAGTTTTTGCTGAACCATATTTCTCATTTTTACTCATTACTCACAATAAAATCACGGGAAAGTTTTCATGTATAGATTACAACATCCATTCATCTGCAAAAATAAATAATTTATTATACTTGCCAGGCCAGCAGTTGGCCATATGTCTGCGTTTGTCTGCAATGTCGGCGTTTTCACAAATTTGTGTTTTTTGTAGTTTACACAGAGATTTTCAAAAACTTAAACTTGAAAACACATATTCAAATATTGGGATTTTCAATTGCAATTTCGCAAAATGCAATTTTCATCTCAATGAATGGCCAAAAATGCATAAAAAGTTTCTCGTTATTATTTACTTACTACATGTGTGGTCAGATTTTTACTACTTGAAACTAAAATTTGAAATTAGCTGCATTGTGAGACCAGCTAATAGTCACCATGAGGAAAATGTCTTATTAAACTTTCAAATAATGTCTTAAAGCAATAGATCCATCATCATCATGCCATTTCAAACCTATATGACTTTCTTCTGTAGTCCTGTGTTGTTTGGATTTAAACATTCTTCAAAATGTTCAGAAAGAATGTGATACAGGTTTGGAACCATATAAGGGTATCAATGAAAACAGAATTTTATTTTTGGGAGTTAAGTGTCCCTTTTAATGAAAAAGTGAACATCCAGTTATAGTGTTTCTGTGAGGGTTCGGTTTAGGTTCATTATAATCATCAACTTATTAAGTAAAGAAGGCACAGATGCCGAGAGAGGGAAAGAGAGAGTCGGGCCCCAGCTGGAATAGAGATAATAACACACATTAACACGCTCTGTACCACCCAAACTCCTTGCAGTGAGAACTGGGACCGGCCCCTCCGTCTTCCACCTCACTACACTCATCCCATTTAGCCCTAATCTCACTTTACCTCCCCTAAGATAACATTGTTAAATCCACTAATCACCCTAATAAACCATAAAAGCCAGGGCGGCAGGTATAGTTCACTCAAATATGTTGTAGTTGTTTATTTCAAGTTACCATTTGAGGTTTGGTTGTGGATGTGATTGGATCCATTTCGGCTGAATTGCTTTCTTCCTCCTTTCATTTCACAGGTAATACATCTTAAATGGCACAAGTCACAAGAAATAGAGAATGGAACAGGCTAAAAATGGAGTGGCCAAAAAAAGACACAAAGTGCAGCAACAGAATATAGAGGCGAGTACTTTGACACTCAAACACAATCTGTCTTTTATTCTCTCTTTCTCGTGTTCCCCATCTCCCTCTCATATGGAAATGGCCGTGTCTGGCATTAAATATGTAAAATTAGCACTTTAAGTAGAACACATTTCTGTGTTGCGCTCTGAGCTTGCTCAAGCTCAGGCATGCATACGATATGCAATTGGTCATCCCCATGGCAACCCAGATTGGATGAAAAGGTTTAGTGAGTGAAAGTGGATCAGATTGGGATGATTTTTTATTTAGTGAGTTTATTCATGGCGTAACTCACACCGAGTGTCTGCTCAAAAATGCTGCATGTGTCTCTGTGGGGAGAAAAAGCTGACGGACATTGAGGTGGAGAGAGATATAGATAAGTGCTGTTTTTAAAATGGCTATTTGACTATTAAGATGCACTGTAAAAATATCCTGTTAAATGCAGGATAAAAACAGGCAGCTGTGGTTTACAGAAATTCACTCCTAACAATTACTGAGACAACGACACAAGCAAATACGCAATTATTTTCATACCCCAATGCACAGCACGAATGATGAACCCACATACTGTACAGTAGGAGTGTTACTAGCCACTGTTTTAATCTACGCACATTAAAATTTACTAGAACTAGATTTCTATGGATGCATTGGATAGTTATTCTGCCCCATGACAAACCGTCGAAATGTGATAGCAATGTCGCTGCCGCTGAGGTTGCTTGCACTGTGTTCTTTGCCGTCTCTGGCTGAAAATAAGGAGCAGAGACTGATGCAAGCAAATTGTGTTGATAAAGTTCAGTGATTCAGAGTTGAAAGAAAACGTCTGAATGTCACAAATGCACATCACATGTGTGAGCAGAAATTTTACAATTAAGACACTTAAGTCTGTTTATTGTGATTAAGATGTGGCATATGCTACATATTTTAATACTATTATGGTTACTCTGATTATGAGCTTAAATACATCAGTTTGATTGAATTTTTGTTTACATGTAGAGTTTAATCAAAATATGGCCTAAATCTCACTATAATCACATTATGAGGGTGCATGTTAACATAGTCATTGCAAACAACCAAAATCTGCCTAGTGTCTTAAAATGTAGTGATAACCACATAATCATACAGATGAGCACAATACAAAGCTACATGATGAATCAGAGTTCGTCGTAAGTGCCCTGTCCATAAATCATGGCCAAAAGTAATACAGTAAATATAGAGTAACACATGACACAAAAATAATCTAAAGCATTAAATAAATAACCTAAACCCAAACCACATTATTGTACTGTACATTATTGATCACAAAAATTAAAATAAATAAAATTATTTATATAAAATATAATCATATGTGGTGAGTTACACAGAGACTTCTGTGAATCATCTTGAAAGTTCTTTTTTTTTGTTGTTGTTAATTATAGTCTTTACTTCCAACATCCATACATTTGCCATTGTTTTACAATGAAATGACATGTAGTGAAATATTAAACCATTTACAATTTTTCACATTATTTGGTAACAGTAATATAATTTTTACAGTATTTTTCCTTATAATTGACACTTTTTACAATGTGGCATAACTCTATTTTGAACTAGGCTCAAATGTTTTTATCTGGGGTTTTTTTCCAGATGTCTAAAGTGTCTCAAAGAAAATAAATTGCATATGCACACAGCACAAACTACAAAAAGAGCTGTAATAAGACTCTTATTACAATGCATGTGTTGAGTTTGACCACATCAGCTCAGATTCTGCTCTCTCAGTCCAGCATCTCTCATGTCACTTGCCGGGTTTCCAATTCTTTTGCTTTTCATTCTCTCCGTTGACTTATGATTCCATGTCTTTTTAACATCCTTACTAATTTTTTTTCTCAAATTTTCTACATGGCTTACATGTTTTCTATCATGGTGGTGCCTTTCCATTTTTACACTGAACAAATTAATTTTCTATGCCCTAACCCTCAACCTCTTGGCATTTTTAGATGTTCATTGAGGCATTATTTATTTTTCCTCATGAGGATCCAACAATGGATGTGATTTCATGTTTTAGAATCTTTGTTGGTAAAGCTTAACCCGGTGGAATGTGTTGTTTTTACTCCTGACTTAGACATTTATTCATTGTATGTAATGGAACTTGCTGTAGCCTTTTTGTGTCATTGGATTAATATAGCTGTGAGCAGGGCCGGCCCTGACCAATTTGCTGCCCTAGGCAAGATTTTACCTGGCGCCCCATGCATCACAGCCCATTTCACCCTGTCATTGTGTTCATGATTTAGCAAATATATATATATATATATATATACACACACACACACACACACACACACACATTACAGCAGAACTGTTTCCAACACTCATAATAAATCATCATATTAGAATGATTTCTAAAGGATCATGTGATAGACCGGATGTCACATGTGACACTGAAGAATGGAGTAATGATGCTGAAGATTCAGCTTTGCATCCCAGAAATAAATGATAATTTAAATTATAATAAATTGAAAACAAATTATTTTAAATTGTAATAATATATCACAATATTACATTTTTTTCTGTATTTTTGATCAAATAAATGCAGGCTTGATGAGCGGGGAAACTTCTTTCAAAAACATTAAAAATAGTAATGTTTCCAAACTTTTGGCCTGTACTGTATCCCCCCATTAATAAACATTAATAAAAAAGTGATAATAAAAAATGCGTCTCAAAACTGACATGATTGTACAAAATCACAGTCTGGGGACTCAGAACTCAGAACAACTGCTAACATTAAGTTTAAGGTAAAAATAACTGCCATGAAATTATAGTATCTTACTCCTATGCCATAAATTGTTCATTCACTACATCTCTTTACCTCTGTCTTTATCCTCTTCTCTTCTTTTTGGCACTGTATCTATCGCAGACTATGCTCATTTATAATGTGTCATGTAAATTCGGCCTTCCGTCACAATCAGGAAACTTTCACCGTGTCTAGAACTGGCGCGAGCTGCCAGGCCCGTTTCTACGAGCTGTGTGTTAACCATAGACTGTATAAAAACAGGTGTTAACAAAAGCAGTGCTGTCTACATTGGATGCGGCGTCGGGCACGCTACACAACAAATTACCAACAACTGATCGTGCGCGCGCTCTGTTTCTGACGCACTTCAAGCACTCCATGGGCGGGGGAAGATTGAAGAGCCGCACTTTTTTTTTTTTTTTTTTTTTTGCTTTATTTCGTAGTATTTCGAATTAATGATTTTTAAATAGTAGCCTATTATAAAAAAAAAATATGTAAAAAAAAAAAAAAAAAAAAAATTCACTCGTTCACTCATTCTGGCGCCCCTATGGATGAGTGGCGCCCTTAGCATTTGCCTATACCGCCTATGCCGCGGGCCGGCCCTGGCTGTGAGTAAATACAAATTTGAAAGGGAGAGTAGAGCGTGAGTAAAGCTGATTCAACTCATATTGCTTGTTCCATTAGACAAAAATATAATATTGCTGTGTGTCTACAAATCTGTTTTTTTTTTTTTTTTTTTACTGTTGTTAACTAAATTAACTTAGATTGGCAACAACAACTGGGAAATAAAATTATACATAAAAGGTAAAGTATAATAACTTTGATTTAGTAGTAGCTGTTTAATTTTTTACTGTATTAACAGTTTTGTCACAGCAAACTTTATCTCGTAGCCCGTTGGTAGCTATACTATTTGCCAAAAGCAAAACTCAAGAACATGATCATCTAAAATATGAAATACATTTTTAATCAGTGTGGCACCTCTGAAGTGATTGTGCTTTTCCTTTCTGTCTGCCAGCGACGTCTTTCTGAAGCCCAGAGAAGACGGGCTGCATAAATGTAAAATCACAACTCACTCCAAAATGACACAGCATGTGTTTTTAAAGGGTTAACAAGTATAGAATAACATTTACTTTATTGGAGATAATTTTTTAACTATGCATTGTGAAGTTTGTAAAGAGATGTATGATAAAAAATGAAAAGGTTTCTTGTTCCCATGCATTTAAAAAGCATAAAATTTACCAGCATGCGCTTCAAACAGATTCCAATGGAGTCAGATTCTGTCTTGTTGTTAAGGCTTTAAACACAGTGATTAAGACTATCCATAGTTTCCGTGAAATCCCAAGGGAATCCCTGGCAACATGTTTATGATTTAGCGCCATGCCTACCTTGAGCTCTGTAGTGTCAGCGATATGGCCAGGGGTTTGAATTCCTAACATTAGCCCACATGTTTCTGTTTTGACTGTACAAGTGCTGGGAACCTCTCCGAGTTATTATGCTGCTTATTCAGTGCCTTAATCACCCCACACAGTACCTGCCCTCTGTCCTCATCACATAATGCACTGCCTCCAGCAACTGGTGGCCATTTTGGCTTTGAACCAAGCCCTAATGAAGAGGCATCTGTTTCGATGGATGTTAAACACCGCTGCTTACTTTCATTTCTCTTCTTGTCCCTCCTCCCTCCCTGGAGAATGGAAGGATGATAATGGATGGATGCAGGGTGCCTGGTTTTCCACGAAATGTGAATTTGACGCCAGCCCTTTCTTTTCCTGGCTTTGGCCTAATCAATCATAACCGATCACGAATTTATCAGCTTGAATCAATTTCAGTTCAGTTAAGATTAAAAGCAGAAAAGTGAGCGGGAGGCTGTTTCTTCCTATGCCTAATTTGTTTCATTTAGCACAAATTAACCCCGTGCCTTTTAAAGGTAACCATAAGTCTAATGATTGCGGGTCTGTCCAGTGTTTGAGGTTGTTGAGAATGATCAGAAGCTGTATTGCTTACTTTCACAGCCAAGTTGCATTCAGATTTTCATTAACTTCTCAAACACTAATTTACAGTATTTCAATCTACTTCTTCACACACACATGAAAACGTAGAAAACAACAGCAAAAAAGCAGTGTCAACTTCATGGCAATTACTCATATGGTCTGCCTCCACATATTTAAACACTTTAGCGTCCAGCTCTACGTCCGGAGTAGTGTATCTGTTTTGTAAATATTGATTCCAACTCAATTGCCTATGACAACTCAAAGAAACCTTTGCATTCATCAGCATTAAAGGCCCTGGGACAAATACTGTGCCTTCAAAGGCCTTCACCCATCCAGCAATTAGGGCTAATAGTTACTGCGGGCCAAAATCTTCCCCTTCCTCCACTGCTTCTCTCTTGAACAATTCGCTGCCCCCCTCCCCTCACCTTGGGGTGGTCACAACCAGGGGGCCAAGCACAGGAAGTTTGTCAGCTTTGAAGATCGGAATTGTAGGTCCAAGGAGCACTTTGAGGGGTGAGCTATGGTCAATTTGGTGTTTCGTATTCATTTAAGGGGTGTGAAGGTGGAGATATCACTGCTGCAACCTCTGACCCGACTGAAGGTGAAAGGAAATATTTCTCTTTTTAAGACGTTCTCATTTCTTTTGCGATTTATATTATGCTGAAAAGTCATCTTAAATGGTTAACTACAGTGAGTTGTATAAACAGTTTTTAGATAATGTACGCCTTTCCACTCACATTTTTTTTCCTTCCAAATCAACTTCATTTTTCATCCTTTGCATTGTTAATGCTTCACAGCTTTATTCAATAAAATACATCAGTTTTACTGTTTGAAAGCCGTTCTCTCCAATCCACCTACGCTAGTTTTTGACATATTTGGTCTTTGAATCCAAGCTCATGGTAAACCTATCTCATATTAAATGAAATATTAGCTCTTCAACCTGCTGCAGTATTAAACCCAGGAATACACCGACGTGATTGTTTATTGTGTTTAAAACCTGATGTTGAATCGCCCGTAGGAAACCATAGCATCGGTCTTCCAGACCAGAGTCACGCACAACCAGGTTTGTGAATCCGGTTGGCAGTGGTATGAGTTTCAGTGCCGCCTCCGTTGAGGTGAGCAGAGGTGTCAATTTAAACTAACGTGAAAGGGCCGGTCGCTTTCTCTCAGCTCCAGGCTCTTTCGGCCCCGTCAGGATCCCGTTTCCCCCTGGCGACTGACTCCTCCAGCACCAGACGCTCAAATCAGTCACAGATTGGCACGAAGAAGAGCAGAAGGCGCACGCAAGAAAGAGAAAAAGAGAAATGGGAGGAAAAGGAAATCCTAATGAATAACATTTGGGGTCCACACCTTGTCTGTCTAGACCCCCCCTAATTTTTTTCCATTCAGGCTTAACACTTTGATCACACATTCAATTTGTAAATGTTACCAATGACCTCAATTCCTTTTTCTTTCCCAACTTCTCCCGCTCGGTTTCGCTTGCCTCCCTCCATAGCAGAGCTCAGCCCCCGGGCTGTCGATTAGGTTTCAAAGTGTTGATCCTCATCTGAAATCTATTGCCGTTATAAAGCGGAGGAGTCAGAGAATGTCCATCACCATGCGATCCGTAATCTATGAACCCTTTGCTTTGGGAATATGATGGTATTTTGTTTCAGTCGGTGCCCCGCAAAAGGGCACCCAGCACACATTCATGGGGGTACATATCAATTTTTCTTCGCTTAGATTTTTTCCGCTTTCCATTTTGAATGAACTTCAAACTTGAGGGTGTTTTTGAGTTAATACTCGTAAATCATGAAGGCATTTCTAAAACTGTAATTCAGCTTTCCTTTGTAATGTTATGATGAAATGCAAAATTTTTCAAAGAGAAGGTGGTTTATCTGTCAACTGTGTCTGTAGAGATTGGTGTAATTTCTGGTTTGGGAAAACACAGCCCAGATTGAGCGTCTTTTCAGCTCTCTCTCAGTGTCCGGTCCCACAAAAGGCCGTTAACATGAATATTGGCGTCGTCCCTCAACACTTCCAATGGAGAAATTCCTGGGTAATCGTTGGCGAGGTCCACAGTGATTTTGACTAGATTAGTCCTTCCTTCTTATCCCCATTTAGATATACTTAAATGGATTTAGTTATTTCTTAGTGCTGACACATAACTTAGACGTTGTCAGAACTTGCAGAGATATCATTTTTATTTTCAAATATGCTGCTTTCAGTGTCAGTGTGTCTGTTGTTTACTGAAACACTGAGATTCTGACACCAAAATTAATGAATATATATATATATATATATATATATATATATATATATATATATATATATATATATATATATACTGAATTTGTCACTTCTCCACATATGGGAATATAGTGCAAAACATAATGTGATATATTACATTTCCATATATTGGAAACTAGTGCTTATATTTTTCAATATACAGCAATATATGCATTGACAATATGTGGCTATATATTGATACATACAAATTTTGAAATGAAGACAAAAATAAATATTAATTGTTTTATGCTTTATTGAATATATATTGCACATAGATGCTCCCATATAAATATGAATGTGCACACAATAAGTTACAGCAGGTTTCTAGTTCCCAGCATGCTTTGCTTCTGACTGTTAAAGGAGAGTGAAAATGTTAAAATAAAGTGTTATTTCATGTGTTTTTGCTCAACATCAGTTGAAGATATCAGTTAGTGTTTGTTTAATGTTGTATTATATTGAAATGTAAAAGGATTTCTGGTATTTGTAAGTTTGTGGGGTTACTATTGTGCAGAAGAGTAGAGCCTGTTGTTAGGATGATCACATTAAATTATATGTTGCTTTCTTTAAAAAGTAATGGTAGTGCACTTTTCAGTGATGGTCCGTTAACTGTGCTAAGTGTTTAGTATGAGCCGATGTGCTCATGCTATTGTAAAATATTGTGCTATTGTCTTTAACTATATTTAAAAATAAACATGTGTATATATACTGTATGAGTAAATATATGCTTAATATATTTTACACATGCAGTACCATATCTTATCTATATTTTATAAAGTGTATTACCTAATATAAAATTACATTTATATTTATAAGTAAATATATTGTCACATATTTTTCAATATATGAAAAGCAACAATTCCTGTATGTATTATGCAATATATTGTAATATATTTACACAAAATATTATTCTGTATAATTTCGACCGTTATGTCTTATAACAATATATTGATCATTCATAAATTCGGAAATATATTTTATTTGCGTGAGGGCTAATTTAAGTATTCAATGTTTTTTTTTTTTTTTAAAGTACATCATAAAAGATAACAGATGACAATGGATACAGTTCAAGCCAATAGCTCAAGTCAGGTTGGCCATGTTGATAACAGAACTTAATCAACAATCACTCACAAACCTCTTTACTGGAGTCTCTATGTCAGGTATTTCTGTGATCAGTGTTTTCCACAGCGAGCCGGTACTCCAGGTGCTGAAAGAGAACTAAAGAAGGGGGTTTGTACCGACCTTATCAACATCTAACCCCTGTCATATCACAGCCTTTAAAGGCACACACACATCTCAACACCATGTCAATACACACACGTAACACACAGACACTCGGCAGCCATTACATGATATCTGCCGCTCTTTTTTTCTCTTTTGTTTTTTTTGGTCATAATATTTCAAATATTTACAGAATGTAAATGATGCACTTTAAGATCCTCTGAACAATTTTTAGAGAGCCATAGGAAACCAGATACAATGAAAATCTTTTTTCTATGATCTGCATATATAATGTAATACAACTCCTTAAAATTTGTTTTAATATGATTTAAGAAATGTGTTCAGTGGAACACAAAAGGTTATTAAAAGTGAACGAACTTGTGTCCTGTATTCCAAGTTCATCACACAAAGCTGTTGTGTGAATACAAGATAAAGTTTTATGGACTACTTTTATGATAGCCTACAATTTTTGGTGTTTTGTGTCCTTTTAGAAGCTTGAAATCCACATTTATTAAACTACATAGAAAAAAGAAAAAAGATACTCCCGATTCAGAATGTATTTTTCTAAAGATTTTTTGTAGTTGGTTGTACTTACAAATTAAAATTATGATTCCCTTACTAAAGCAGTTTCTGCATCATGAGACATTTGCATCACTTAGTCTCACATATGGGATGAGTAACCACTGCTGTGCTTTTCTATACACCATAGTATCACTCACAGCAAGAAACCCCCTCTATTAAAAGCATCAAGCGTGTCTCATATAAAGAGAACACGATGGTGAACACATTTCAAGTGAAATGTGCATGATTCATTTAAGAATCTGGTGAAGGAGTGTTCATCTGTATATTAAATGAATTTGTCTGAGGGAAAGACCAATTTAGAATAAAGCAAATTATAGACAGAAACCGTTTCAGTGAAGCTACTATATTAAAGTCCAAAAATATAATATGTTTGACAACTAGTCTTTCATTCCAGCCAATGCAAACACCTAATTGGGCACTATGGAGCAACTGTTTGCAAAAAGCAAATATAGCTACCACAGTGGGGTTTGTGCAGAAACATCCGCTCATATATGTGAGGCGAAAGACGTACATTCAGGGGGCAGCCCACTGGAGACATTGCACACACTCAAACACTCCTCAAGATTGCCCCCAATAAACGCATTCACAGACATTCATGCGTTTCCGCATCTGCAATATTGATCATGTAGCAGAGGCGGGTCGGAGGTTTGAAAGCTTTTACAGTGAAGGGAGCTAAAAATGCCTTGTGGGCTCCTTAAGGTGAAATGCTGCACGTCGCTTCAAAAACGAGCCTTTCCCAACCCAGAGGCCCCAAGAGCCACGGCAGCAACTCTACACGAAATGCTCAATTAGAGCGGCACATCCAATATTTATCCAGTACACTGCCAAACTCGCAGCTCAATTTACTAGACACAGCGATTTACAAGGCATGTCCTGGTTCAGCCATTCCTGAGAATTTTTTAACTGGTTTGTTTTTGTTTGTTTAAAAAGTGAATTTGTGCTTGCTTTGCTGTTATTGTACATAGATACTTAACTCACTGATTCAGTTATTTTTGGAACTTAGTTACACTATCAACTCTTTGCATTAATGTTATTTTATGTTATAATTACGTGGGAGGGTGGGGTTAATCTCCAGTTGTCTCCAGTCATCTCCAATCTTTCACCTATTTTTAATTCTTCTACACAGTCACATCTTCATCTCTGAAACCTAAATTGCACCTCTGTACAATAAATGTTGCAGAGAGAAGAGGGGAGTAATTCGTTCTTTTAATAAGCAATAATTCATAGCTCACTCTGCACCCTGTCAGATGCAGAGATGAAGCAAGCCACCGTTTTGCCTCAGGGACTGAAGGCAGTCTCATTAAAAGTGCATTAAGTGCTCACACACACACATGTGAACATGGAGTTATTTAGTATTTTATGCACTCTCTCATAGATACTAATAGAAGTATTTTTCATTGCGCGAATGCGTTGTGACAGCGTGGTTACAGTTATAATTATGGTAAGTAGTTTGTCTGGGATGAATTTGTGCAAAAATGAACACATTTGTGTTCAGAGTTCCTAAACGTTATTCGATTGGTCTGTGGCGAGGAAGAGTCTTTTGCACTTGCACACATGTTTGTTTGGAAGAGAATGCGGCAATCCAGGACTGTTCCACTGAGCGCAGTGCTGACGAGAGCTGAACAGACAGGCCAAAGCAGGAAGCCCCCAAGTCATGCAAAATGCAACACAAATGCTCCTCCATGAAAGCCCACTGATTGCACAGATACTAATACGCGCACGCAATAAGTGAGTCTCAAACACATACAAATATTCTCCCTTTCTAGCAGATCTAACCACATGAACAATATGATGATTCTGATGAATTTTACACTGGTACTGAACTGAAATGAACCAAGACTTAATTGACTTGAGCTTACTAATGACACTGTTGGCTTCTGCTGCTTTACTGCAGAATCTGGTTTGTCTCCATAACTGAGTTTCCATAATTGATTCAGCAATGTTACAGTTTATTACTGTAAAGCTGCTTAACAATCTGTATTAAGTGCTATAGAAATAAAAGCACACACACGTACAGATGTACAAAGTTTGTAGTGATTCATATTAAATACCTGCAAATAATCTTTCACTTGTCATGTACATAAAATCCTTAGCTTAATGCACATGGCAAAATGCCTATTTAGACTGCTATACATTACTCAATGAAAGGTCAGTATTCAACAATTGGGGAGCTGCTGAAATGGTTATTGAGGCTGGAGAAATTCATTCAAAGACATATGAACGAAGGATATGCCTTTCAACCTCAGGGGTGTAAGTTTGGAACTAAATACAGTTAGATTTTTAAAAGCATTTTATATTCATCTGTCAAGCTTACATTCTTGAGTTTTCATAAAGTACCTTGTTTATATGATTCCAGGTATGTGCTAGTAAAGTTTAAAGGTATAGTTCACCCAAAAATGAAAATTCTGTCGTGAATTACTTCATGTCGTTCCAAACCTGTAAGACCTTTGTTCATCTTTGCAACACAAATTAAGATATTTTGTGATGAAATCTGAGAGCTTTCTGACCCTCCATAAACAGCAGTGCAACTGACACGTTCAAGGCCATTCTCTGTAAACCCTAGAGATGGTTGTGTGTGGAAAATCCCAGTAGATCAGCAGTTTTTGAAATACTCAGACCAGCCCGTCTGACATCAACAACCATTCCACGTTCAAAGTCACTTAAATCCCCTTTCTTCCCCATTCTAATGCTCAGTTTGAGCTTCAGCAAGTCGTCTTCACCACATCTAGATGCCTAAATGCATTGAGTTGCTGCAATTAAACAGGTACCTGTACCTGATAAAGTGGCTAGTGGGTGTATATTATTTTTGATTACAACAAATACTTTTATCAATACATTTGAGTGTTGAGAGAAATATATTCTTGTTTGTAAAAGCATTATTTAAACTTGTAAGCCATCTTGGAATTATTTCTGCACTGAGCCCGTCAGAGTTTGCCTGCTCTGCAGAGGATACATGTACAGCTGCCTGACCAGAACGGGGTATTGTAAGAGTTAACAAATGACCTCAGATGCCTTAAAATGGTATGTATGCAATACAGTATGTTATATAACTGAGCAAAATATGTTGTTCCTTCATGTGTCACATTCATTATCCTCAGCCTCTCTCTCTCTCTCTCTCTCTCTCTCTCTCTCGCACACACAAAAAACACCACATATATCCACTTCTCCTCACACTTTCATTTGGCTGGAAGTTGTGGTTTCCACACATCACTATCCGGTGGTGTCTGTTTGTGTGTCTGAAGGTGTTTGAGGACGTGTCCATCGTGTGCAGCCCGTAATGGAGAACATTAATGATTTAGACCCACAGAGAGGGAGAGAGAGTGGGTGGTTATGGCTTTATAGTTAGCACTGAAACACAGTGGGATATCTATAATCTCTATTGTAGATTTTGGTCAACTGATTGCGATGAATTATGCATTGCTAAAAGCCTTCAGCTTCCACGGTAAATCTCCTTTTTTTATTCTGTTGTTGTTGTTAAAAGGCTGCACTTGCAACAACCACTTTATCAAAATCCCTGAATCCCAGCATTCTCCTCACTTATTCACTACAACATGCAAACACACCGACAGAGACAAACAAACAATAACCTTATTCATACCAAACATCGGCATACTCTTTGATGGTAAACTTAAAAGTTCTTAAAGACAACTAGCAGAGACCTCATGCTCTATTCCTTTCTACACCTTTCTACATCCTATATACAGAGTTCTGCTTTCCTCGCACCAACAATGCTCCTAGACATCCACTCCAGTCCTCAGGCTGCTCTGAACTGTGAATCTCAGCTGAAATCAAAAAGTTGGACAGAGACACTCCCAGTTGTTACTGTTTAGCATCTACAATTCATCTGGCATACACATGCTTTTGGACTTTGGACAGAGTACCTCAGGAGAACATGAAAACTCCACACTCTCAGAAAACAAAATCTGTCACTGGGGCAGTACCTTTACAAAAGGTACACCTTTGTACCAAAAGGGTGCATATGAGTACTTTAAAGGTATGTATTAATTTCTTAAAGTCTACCCCTCAATGACAGCTTTTGTATCTGTTTTTCTGAGATTGACAGAAAGACCTCTCAAAATCAGGACTCAAACCAGTGACCGTCCTTCTGTGAGGCAACATGCTGGAAAGTGCGTACCATTTTTTATTTATATATAAAAATGTATTCTAACCATAGTATGCTACATTTAATAGCATGGCTTTATGTTTGAAACATGAAACATAAGCAGAATGAATTTTGTGCAAATTGTTCATAAAGCTGTTCTGATGTAAATGTTCAGATTCCTAAAAGTGTTTGTATTTTTCAAAGTGTTAATTGGTATGAAAAAATGCACACCTGCTCCCAACCATGTGTAAATGTTATATATTTAAAAAAAAACCTTCTGAATGTTATCTTCTTTTAGGCAGACTGTGGAAACTGCATTTTATAATGCTATTATAATTACCGTAATGATAATTAATAACAAAATTATTTAACTAAGCTTTTGGTTAAATGTTGAAAAAATATATATTATTATCAAACATGATTAAAAGCAGCTGCTTAGTTTTATTTTATCATTATTATTTTACACGGCGAAGATTCTGACTGCAAGCTTTAGTAAAATAACTAAATATGCTTGATGAACTGGTCATCTGTCAAGGTTGTTTCACTGACTATGGCCTTAAACACTGGGATAGGCTTCAGACTTGTGACCCTACAATGGACAAGCAGTTTGAAGAATTAATTGATGGATGGTGAATAAATTAATAAGATCATTATTAAAAACCGATCCTATTATATAAAATATTATTTAAAAAATTAAGCAGAAATACCATACAATGCACAGTATACTACTGCATATATAGCCTACTGCAGAAATAGTATGAGTATGACACGTCGTTTCTTATGTCCTCAGGTTTGATGAACTGACAGTAAAGCTGCAGTGCCTCAAGAACTGAGATGCTGGGGAGAAAGGTTAAGCCTCCAAAGTTCCAACACAACCATTTAGCAGAGACCACTTCACCTCACACCAAATTAATATTTCAGCATTCAATCTATATTCATTATAGAACATTCTGCCTACGACCGCCTGTTCTGCGGCGCGAACACAAGCTTTTATTTCTTCGTCTTATTTATTTATTTTGTTCCCTGAAGCAAGTCGACATGCTGCAATTATTGCTGACTATTAAAGGGCACTTAAAACATCTCAACCGTTGCTAAGGGCACAACAGCGATGTGAACTGAAGAGACTCCTGGATAGGGGCAGGTGGGTCTGATGTAAAATGACAGGTAGAAGTGGATAGCTGGTGCACTTCAATTTAACTCTTTAAATGTATCTGCTTGTTCACTTGATGTGAGTTTCTTTGTGTCTTACTGATTGGGTTTTATATGTGATTTAGACATGAGACTTCCAGAGTCCAAAATGACTAAGAATAACAAAATGACTTTTCAGAATAAGAATATTGTCCAATCAGTGATATTTGCTCTGTCAGTCACATGCCCACAACCACTGCTGTTTTATAATTACAACTTGGTGAATCTCACAAACAGACTGTTCTGTTGTTTGATAAACAACATAAAGAATAAAAATATTTGAAAGGCTAATTAAAAACATGTATACATTTTTTTACTTCCTTTCTTCTCCACAAAAGACTGATGCAGATTTCTAAGCATCTGTACAGATTTTTACACATCTTTACCATCTTCTCCTCTTTAATTTGTATTATTTGTATTTACTCGGCTAAGAGGTCACACCATGATGTATCGCTCTTTCATTGGTCACACATACAAACTCTCAGGTCAGGATTAATCAAACTTAAACTGTGGAATGCAACAAAATTTGCATGATCTTGCATTACCAGTATTCTGTCTCTAAATGCGAATAAATGGAAGTCCGTGGAACAAAAAATATGGTGTTACTGCTCCTTTAAAGAGTTAGTTCACCCAAAAAATTAAAATTAGCCCATAAATTACTTACCCCCAAGTCAGCCTAGGTGTATATGACTTTCTTCTTTCAGACAAATCCAATCGAAGTTACAGTATATTAAAATAGACTTGAGGGTGATTATGGGCTAATTTTCATTTTTGGATTGAACAAACCCATAAAGGACTGTAACAAAGTGCATGAGTGATAGCTCATGATAAATAAATGATAAATATACAGATTTGAAAAGTTTTCATGTAAATTGTTTTTTCTCAACAAACAATAATTTGAAATGAACACCCCTTAGTAAACATCCTGCAATTTCTCAATGTTTGTAAAATGAAACCAAAATGTCTCCTTATTGTTGAACTTGTCTTCTGTGTATTTTTTACATGGAGGTGTCTCAGATCGGGCTGCAGAGAGTCTCTCACAGTTGAGCTAATCCCTGATCAGTGCAGCAGACAGTGACACAGTGCAGTGTAAGCTGTCTCTGGGGCCTCTTTCTGGAGCCTGTCACAGCTCTTGCATTTGGGTCACTCTTACTACATGCACATTTGCTTTGGCCATCACTTCTGCTCCATTGCCCACCCTAGTACAAGCCACAGCAAGCTGAGTTTAGCTGGCAACTCCCCCTGGTTTATTGCTATGTGTGTGTTTGCATGTTTGCAAATTATATGTGTGCTTTTGTTTTTGGGTGTTATGGTTTTTACATGTGTGTTCAGCATATTATTCTCTTTAAATTATTTAATACATGGTTCCAATAAATTGTAAAATTAAGCATCATTGTATGAAAAAATAAGCTTTAAAACATATTTGGCCTTGCCAGCTTCATCCAGGTCGTCAGGGTAAACATACATTTCCATCATAGGTTTATATCTTTACAGATAATTCTGAGGCCTTTGCATAAAGAATGCTTAGGGAAAGTTCACCCAAAAATAAAAATTTTGACATCATGTTCTCACCCTCACCCTCAACCTGATCCAAACCTCCGTGAGTTTATTTCTTCTGTTAAGCAACAAAATATATTTTGAAGAATGTTGGTAACCATAAAGTTGATGATAACCAATGACTTCCATATCATTATAATTATTAAAATTGACTCTGAAAAAATGAAATCTGTTCACACGCTAACTGAGGGTTGGGTTAAGGGATGGACCTTCATGTTTACTTTTTAACAATTGGCAAAACAATATATACATATATAGTTCAGTTTGTTTTGGACTGACCTTCACTGTATGGACAAAAACATTTCTTCAAAATATCTTATTTTGAAATCCACAGAAGAAAGAAAGCTATACCGGTTTGGAACACAATGAAGGACAGTAAAATAATGACAGAATTTAATTTTGGGGGAGAAATACATCTTTAATTGTTGTCAGAGCAGTTAAAATACTCTCAAACAGTTATAAAATATCTCTGGATAGAAGGTTGAAATATTCCACTATGGTTTTCTGAATAACTAAGGGCCAGCTGCTTATTAAATATGCCATTGTTTGTCTGTGTGAAGTGATTATTATGTTAACAACCAAGTGCTTATAAACATTGATAAAATTGTTATAGTCGTATAAATCACTGCCCACTTTATCTATCGCTTATAAATTAACGCACTCCCCACAAACCCAAGAAGCACACAAACACTCAGACACACAAACTGTGATATTGTGAGTCTGAATGAGCTACTAAAAGCAGATTATTGATCAATGAGTGAGAGCAGAAGAGGACAGGAAGGCTGAGAGGAGACGGATTAGATGGTTAATCTCTAGAAAATAAAGAAGCCGCGGCTGGATCATCGACCGGGAATGGATGAGTGGAGGAATGAAGGACTTGTACTAATTATCATGTGAGTGAGAATAGTCATGCAGATCTATAAGTCCAGACACTGTCCAATGCCACTTGGGGCAGACTAATGCTAATATTCACTCAGAAAGAACAGCAGAGTCAATATACCTCCATTAGTGAATAGACACCCCTTTACTCCTCTCCTCTTTTATCTCATGCTCTTTCTCGCTCTTGCAAGGCCAAGGAGCCCCTTCTGCACCCATATAAATTTCACTCGTCTCTCTGCTGTTCACACACACAGTCTTACTCACAAGCACGCTAGTCACTCAATTCATTCCCCCATTAGTCTCAAGTTTCAACACCGCTGTGTGTGGAACATTGATTTTGTCTTTTCTATCACACTAAGTGAGCAACAGACAGCGGTACTGCAATGGGTCTGCGTACAAGTTTTTAGTATGAACATATTTGAAACATCAGACCGTAACTTTGTGGCTTCATTTGATAGTTGATGTTTTTTTTCTTTTTGAGAACATCAGCATATTGTGTTTATAATCCATTGCTGGTCATCACATATTTGTTGTAGTAGAGAATTTCTTTATACGGAAAACACCATTCGCTCTCTCAAAGTGGTCGCTAAACTTCCTGGGGTTTGCTTATGCATTGGATTAAAATTTATTTATAAATTAAATAAAAAATAGGGATGAAGCTGCAATAACTCAAATTGTTAAATAGATATAGAATATTATGAATAATTAATAATTACAAATATTAAACAAAAATCATTAAACTATAACAATATTGAAAAAAGTGTGTAATATAATATACTGTAATATAATATACTGTAATATGATATTATATAATATAATATCATATAATCACTGTAAAAAAAATCCCATTAAAAAAACGTAAAAAGTTCAATTTCTAAGTAAAATTTGTCTATCATTTCAATTTAAAATAAATCAAAATGACTTTGAACTGAAATTAACTTAAAATGTTAAATCTCATATAACTATAAAATAAACCTGAAACATTGTTTACATGATTTTGATGAGTTAAAAAAAATGTTTTGACTCTTTTAAATAACCTATTAATTTGTAAGTGTATATGTAGATATTATATTTTTGAATGAACACGTGATTTTTGTTTGTTTTATATTCTGATATGTTGTTGCATGATTGCAGGTCTAAATGTTGTTAGTTTTATGTTTTATTGTGAAACTTTTTTGTGCTGCCATTTTGGCCAGGACTCCCTGGAAGAAGATATTTTGCATCTCAATGGGACTATCCTGTAAAAAAAAAAAAGTAAAGGATAAAAAATATATATGTATGAAAAATATATTGTTGGGAAGCATTTCCCAAGTCGCAGAAGCTCTTTATTCATAAAGTTTGTCTTTTGACACTGTAAAGCTAAATGTCTCATGCTCACTTGATATGTTTTATACATCAGTGTGTTAGATCAAAATAATTACGAATATTAAAAATTGTGCACTGAATATTTGGATGATGTCATGTCCTTTCCTGACAAATTTGGTGGAACCTAATGCATAAATCAGACACCCGAGCTCCCCAGATAGTCTAAACACATTTAGCTTTTCACCCTCTCCACTTTCAACTAACACACACACACACACACACACATGTGCACATACTGTAGTAACAGATAACTTACAATCAGACAGAGAAGCTGCTGCTGGTGTTCATACACATGTGCTCCTCCTCTCTCTCATTCTTCTGCTTCACCGATCTTCTTTTCCAAAAGGCTCATTGTCCACTAACCCCCATTCAATTTCCTTAAGCGCCAAGCATCGCCCAGGCCACAGAAGTCTACTAAATTAGTAGATCAATAAGCTATCTGAAACTCTTTAGGGGGTATTGAAAAGCCCTGTTCTCTTCTCCAGTTGCTCCTCCTAACGAATAGGATGTTGTTTATGTTGTAATGTGCTGTGTCATGGAGTTCTTGTTACAAGTGTCCCCCTGGACCACTGGCCACTTCAGGGACTCACATGGCTCACTCTTAAATTCAAACTTATATTGGTTTATTGGCGTAACATACTTTTTTATATATGTATTGCCAAAGCATTGCAGAGAAAAAATAATAATGATGATAAAGCAAAACAACAAGAGGAAGCAAAGACAAGAAAACAAAGACAAATTGTGTGATTTTGATCTTGAAAAGATATGGATTGAGTTTAAATATTTTTGGAAAGTTAGTGCCCTTAACTTGTTAATGGATTAATCACAAAGTGAAGTTCGTCTTCAGCGCTATTTACAAACATGGCATGTTAAAAAAAAAAAAAAAAATGATGATGCTCTTGACTTGGTAGGCAAATTTGTCAATGTTGCGCCAGCCTAAACTGAAGTCTCATTGGATCGAATAATCGAAGTACCATATCACACGCTTCATTTAGGATTTAATCAACAAATATGGACAACGAGGCACTGACTGCGGAAGAAAAGAAATATTGGATATTATTAGGCCTATTTGACAAGTTCCAGAGGGGATACTATAAAAAGGAATCCGTTTGGGAAAGCATCACAAGATAAAATAAGGTAGGCATGTGTTTTAGAGCGAGTGTGTGAGAGCATGCAAAGAGAACTCTTTGATTGGCTTTGTTTTATTATTCATTGTCACGCCGAGTGTGTGGTTGCTTGGTTAGGACAAGATGTAGGCTATTGCTTAACATTGCTGCTAAAAGTGCCTTATCGTAAAGACGAATGGCTTTATTTTGTCTCGCTTTCTATGTCTAACTCGCTCTCTTTTACCTTTATCAGATCTCTATATTTTCACCATATCTTTCTTTCTTTATTCAGGATGTTTTTTATAGGCTGTGTTCTTCTCAACCACATCTCTTTGTTTTGTCCTGTTCTAATGTTATATTTTTCTTCTTATCCTCCCCCAGCACCATATTAAGGACCCTTTGTGCAATGAGTGGTCTTACCCTCAGGCCAGAGACACAACCTTTACTCTCTGCGGACCCCAAAATCCTGCACACACTCTGTCCGACAAAGTCTGTCAACCCTTTTTCATCTTCTTCAAATCACATTGTCTTCAATTCATTTTGATGGTTGTTTTTGTTAAAAATTACACCCATTGCTGTGAAGTCAAATATGATGGAGTGTGTGCTTACATAAGCTTCAAACTCACTTAATGATTATGATTATTTGATTGTTCTTTGTTTATTGTATATATGACAATTTAACACAGTCTTAGAATTAGTAAAAATATGTACTTGTGGACTTAAATAGATGTCTGATGCGGCAATATGCATATGCACTGTATAATTAGTATGAAAGTTAGATATAAGTTAACCTACTGTGCGATCAAGGATCTAGTGACGTGGTAATCAGTTTTAAAATAAATTGCTAAAGGAGCATTGTGTGCCTACAGTTTTGCTTTCCTTCAAAACTTCTACTTTTTCTGGTGCCTTCCTTCCAGTTGCCATTGACAACGACCTCTGTCAGAGAACTGAGAAAGGCCTTGAGGTCAAAGTACTTGGAGGACCCCCAGAAACACGGGCCACTTCCTAGTCAGGCAGAACGGTACATACACACACATGCACACAGAAAGTGGAACAATGAAGACAGATGTACAAAGACGCAACCACTAACCCCAACTGAGGCTACTTGACCCAGAACTGTGCGGAACAATGTGGACAATGGAAGTTCATAACAGAATTGCTTTCCACACTTCTGCCCACTTTTAATTTTTAGTATTTTTGTTTTTTTTTGTATGCATGCTTACAAGTTTGTGTGGATATATAAGATAATAATCAATATTATATAAATATATATATATATATATATTTTTTTTTATAAAACATATGTAATATAATTTATAATAATTATGTATAATTATTATAGGGGGGGGGGGGGGGGGTTATAATGAAAATCTTTAAAATGTGACATTCCCTTAGTGAAAGTTCATTTTGGTTCGATTTGGCAAGTGACTACATAATCACTTCTAAATAGTCAGCCACACCTCTTCCTGTATCAGCTGTCAATCATGCAGACAGCATGTCTGCTTCCAGAGCTCAGGTGCCTTGTGGACTGCTGTTGTCAAGCGCAAGCACCAGAGCACTCGGAAATGTGAGAGTCTCTGGCGGCCGACAGGAGGCCACTTTAGGAGATGCTATCTCAAGGACCCAAACACCCGACACACTCACTAACACACACACACCTTTATACAGACACTGATATTTGCACCTATGCGCACACACATAAATGCTCTTGGGTGTACCTGGATAATTCAGCTTAAGTTTTAAGGGTTTGAGGTATTAATTGCATACTCTAGCATAAGACCAGAACTTGAAAATAGTATTTTAGCCTTGGTTTCTGTCAGATTGTGTCTTTTTAGAGTGCCGTTATGTGTAACATTTGTACATTGGCTTAGATAATAAATTTAACCCTTAATGTAATAAAGATTGACCTGTGTTTTTAATAGATATCAAAATGAAACAAAAATATTATATATAAATGTAAGTGTGTGGAATATATCCGTTTCACATGAAAACATGTCATGTGACTCGTGTAACTCAAAACCATCATTTATTCTACAGTTAAAGGTGCCATCAATCAATACTATAGAGACATCCATAACTCGCTGTAGTCATTGATACCCTTAAACCTGTACATATGGCATGTTTGTGTTGTGGCCTCTTTGATCAGGCCTTGGTTTTAATGGATTTTTCTCCTCCTTTTGGCCATGGGACCAGAGAGGGCAGGGATATAAAGTGGAGGGGTGGAAGGTCATTTGAACCTTGTGGTTTTGGAGCAAAGTGCAGCACGACAGAAGGTGTTCTTGCTGTATTGAGACATCACTCTCTCACAGAGACAGGAAGTCTGCCCCCCCCCCCCCTCCACTTACACATACGCAGACTCTTCTAGACCATTAAAAGATCCCATGCGTTAATGGGCAGTATTGTAGCAATTGATGGATGGAGTTAGGTATCCAATACTAAAATCACAGTGATTAGCTTGCCACCTCAAAACCAAATCAGAGTGCCTCCCTGGTTGAAAAAAAAAATGGCTTTAGTGAAGTGGACAGCATCACTGTACTTTGGCACTTTGGCCCTAAATCTCCCTAGTGCTTGGTTACTTCAGAACCGTATATATGCAGAAATATGAAAGTGTTTATGAAACTGACAGTGGTGGTCGTAGAAGTCACTATTGGCCAGTGGTAAACCAGTATGACTTTTTCCATATTGTGCCGTATTCAAAACCGCATTTTGATTATGTGGTTACATTATTGATACAAAGCATTCAACCCATTATTGCTTATGTATATAGACCTATATAAAGATTGAAGTATAAAGCGTTTTTCCATGTGTGAAAAGGCTGCATCCTGTAAAAGAAATAATATGTCACATTATCCAGCAAGTTGTCAAAAGCGTCCAAAGTTTTATTTTCTCCATTCAGATGGTAAAGGGTATTGAGACTTCAGTAACTTTAATTTTCCACTTTAAAATCCATGATATATTACACAACATTCTATTTAATTGAAATACACATTTACAGTAATGCGATTTATCTTAATCCAGATTAATAGGTCTAAGCATATAAAGTAACATTTTGAAATTAACTTTAGGTTAGCCATTTTTCATTCTTGTAAATTTATAAAATTCTTTGAATTAGTCGTTTTTCAACTTTGCTTTGCTATTGTTGAAGTTCTGTTTCATACGGTTTGAAAGTGTTCTGTGAGAACTATCATTTCATTGACAGAAAACGTTCAAAACTTTTTATTAATAATCATCCCAAGATCTGTGCGACTTTTTTACATGCTCATGTTGTTTGAGAGCCTGTACTGTACTGTATAAATAAAGCAACAGACGTTTTATTAATTTTTTCTTACATGTTTAATTTTAAAGTCAATCTGGATGTATTGTTTATCATTTAAAAATCTTCTAGAATAAAAATGTTTGAATGACATTGCTGTTTTCATATTTTTATATTTTTTTTATTGCTGCATTCGAGAGTATGTAAACCTGAATCCGCAATGGTTTGTCGGTGTAAAATGAGATTATCCTACAGCGTTTTAGCTTGTTTACAAACAACTACTTTTGCTGTTATCCATGAGGCTGTTGTTAACTATCTTTGCTGTTATTTAATGTTTAATAAAATTCAACAATTTAATCTAAGGCAGGCCTAGTATCTTATCCTTGAGCCAATAGCGTCTGTGAACTCTATTCCTTTTCGGAAGAACAAGTATCTAGCTTTGTAAAACTTTAATAATTACTTACCTTACTTATTTAATAACTTGTAGTTATTATTACTGCGAGAGAGAAAGAAGAGCAAGACCTCGTTTGCCACGTTTTCAACTCCGCGGCTGAAAGAATTAAATTAGGTCAAGAATCTGTGAATCACAGAGCTGACGAGCAGGACCCAAATGACAACAGACACCTTCTTAAGATTCATTCTTTCAGTGGAAACTGTACCTTGGCCTAACATGACCTCACTAGAAATGTGAATTTGTGGGCCTAACCGTTACCAAAATTATTCTATTTAAAATATAGGCCTAACATCGATGTTTTTACCCCACTCGCGTACACGCAAATTATTTAGACAGTTTGGGGCACAAACTGGGGCACATAATTTGAATAAAATATATATATATATATATATATATATATATTACTATTATAGAGCTCTCACAACTAATTTAGGCCAATCTAAGATATTCATTTTAAAATGTATTAATGAACAGTAAAGTTTGCTCCAAGATTAGGTTATGACGTGAAGCAGGCTGATTTATATTAAAGCACTATAAACTGAATGTAAAATGCATGTTTGTAAAACTTTGTAATGCCTATTTTCACGAACGTTTATTGAGGCAATGTATGTTTTATATATATTTATTTTTTTATTTTTATTTTTTTACATATTTATTGGATATATACTTTCCTCAGGTGGAATAGTATAAGCAGCCTGTTGAGGTCTGTAACCCTAAGACGTGTTACGAGTATAATAGGCTTGGTCTTCGGAACTTTGTTTTCCGGTGAGATTTTTTGGCTTGTCATAGATAATTCCTCAAGAACATGAGCCTCTAAACATTGTTAATGAGACTCACGTGTTTAATAAAAACCCGTGAGTCTGACCTAGTTTGCAATGATAGTTATAACGGATTCAGTATCAAAACACTAGAGCGTTCTTAAATGGATAAAACCCAACAAGTTAGGCTACTAATAGCTACAAAAAAGCCAGGACACAAAAGTTTTCTTTTGAAGCAAGTGTAAAACAGAATATTTAATGACACTCTGGTAGTATAGCCTTCTTAATTGGCAAGGTTATGCTGAAAACGATAAAAAGGAATAAACATACAAACATGCGTTAAATGTAAAATAACCAATACATTCACTTAAATACGTTTTAATTGCTCATTTTGAAATTAGAGGGCCATTTAAAATACAAATGCATGCATCAATAATCGTTCTTTGGTGGAGATGTAAAATAATAATAATAATAATAATAATAATAATAATAATAATGATAATGTAAACAGTAAAACATTTGTGGTATGATGTCCTGCCATGTGACAGAGTGATTGGCACTGGCAATTCTGACAGTATGGCTGATGCACTGTAATCGGGTTATAATATGCAAGGTGTTATTATTTAGGCCTATATAAACTTTTGTACAGCATACAATAAATAATATAGGCTTTTGCATAGAAATACAAGCCAGCTTCTTTACTGACCGATAGCTGAACAATGTTCTCAGCAAAACACACAAAAAGGCCGACAATGCTTATCAAAATTTGAATTGGGCCGTGTTGTCAGTTTTTGTTATTAGAGCTACTGCGTCCCCTGTGCGAGGGTCTTTTCTAGGCCCTAAGTCATATATCTCCATCAAACAGGCTGAAATACTTGCTGGCGTTTGAGAAATAAAAGTAAGGCGCGCTACCTCCAGGATACACGACTGGTAGAGGCATTGGAAGCACGCACCTTCCGAGCAGATTATTCTCTTTAGTATATAAAGTTGGCAGCGGCACCGTCTTTCCAACATCACCGAAATCGCTCGTCGGTCCCTCCAGTTCAGTAGACAGTTGTCTTTTTAATTTATTCCGTCGATTCTGAAACCAAATTTTTACTTGAGTCTCGGTAAGCTGCAAAGAGTTCGCCAGGCACGCGCGCTCCGCGCTGCTCAGATAGCGTTTCATGTCAAACGTAGATTCCAGTTGGAAGATCTGTCTTTTTGAAAATATAGTGCGCGTTTTCTTTTTCGTCATTAGTTTATTCTTCTTGCTGTTGTTCTTTTGTTGCCCGTCGTCGCAGCTGTCCGCGCTCTCGCTGCGCGTGTCGACGGTTTTGAGCGCGTCCACAGTCCCATCTCGCTCTCTGTTGACTTTATCTGAAAGCCAGTCAGATGATATTGATATTTGTTCAAAATTAGAGTACAACTAATAATAACTGAATGCAGATTTGTGACAAAGTTAAAAGCAGTATCTTACCAATGGTGTGCAATCGTGCATCTGACCCTTCTTTGCATGGACCCTCGCTCTCTCCGGGATGATGCAGACAACCATCCCGACACATTACGAGCGATGTCTTTGAATGACAGCTGTCAAAGTTTCTGCTGCTCGACTTGGAGTTGAGGATGTTGTCAATGGTGAACTTCAAAGAAGCCGGCCGACATGACGCGTCCTCCTTGCTCATATTCTCCGTTAGATGCGGGGTCTTTGTCGTCCGTGTCTCCCTTTTGCTGTTTCATAAACTAACGTCTCTAATCACCGAGCACCATCGCTCCACGACTTGCAGTGCTGCTGCGCTCGCCTAGACTGTTAGTCCACTGACCGGAAGAACACGATTCTCCATCGTTTATTGGTCACGAGAATCAGACAGCGCGGCGGCCAATGGCAGAGGAGGGTGGGAGCTAGAGCTCAGACCTATCCAGACATCTGGCACACATACTTCGATATGTGAACAGCACTGCTTACTATTTTTAATGAGAGCTCTTAAGAAAAGGAAAGAGATTTCAGCTTTTAGTAAGAGGCGCGTATTTTGCCTCTTTGGCCTTCTCTAGCTCCTTTGATGACGCTTGCGGGGTGTCAATTCGAAAACAAAGGGAGGTCAGTCAGTGTAGCTTAGGTGATTAATTATTTTTTATTTTTTTTTATTATTATTATTTTTAGATGAACTTTCAGTTCTAGCAACTTCAACGTTAAAATTATGATTTTGCTTCTTGCACTTCATATGTGTGCGAGATAATTCCAAATGTTGAAATATGTGTAACCTATTGTTTGTTTACCAAAGTTTCGCTGTCTTTTGCATTTAGTATTTCAATAACTGTTTTTATTTTATTGCGGTGTTTGTGGCAGAAACATCCTGTATTATTATTTTGAACTATATCTTGGCCGTGCAATCACTCTTACAAAAAATTAACGATACCCTTTACATTTTCCATTAGTGATTTTATATAAGTTGATATTTCAGGGGCATTTAATAATTTATCTAATTCTTGAACACTGAAAGCATTCATGGACGATAATTTTGTAATAAATATTATTTTACTGAACCTTTAGTCCGTCACCACAATTAAGATTTCATTGTCTTTTAAGCATATTATCAACCAGGACTTACAAATGGACCATTAAATACATATGAAATCATTATTAACTATAATTATATGATTTTGTATGTCTTAATGTAATAAAACAATGTCCTAAAATTGCTAAATCATATTTTCATATAATTATTCTTTCTGTTGTTAAATAGGAAACTAAATATGCCTGTAGTTGCGGGCCTAGATGAGTACTTGTAAAGGGAATTATTTCTATATGTAGCCTATATATTTGATATTTAATTGTTGTGTTCATGTATTATCCAGCAATCGGACTCTTCCATGCTTACCTGGACATATCCAATTCAAGTACAATTCAATTTCTGTTGTGTTATGTGCAGACAAGGCATTTTTAAACCACACCTTTTTGTTTGTGAATAATAGTGCTGCACTGATTTACTGTGAAAATGTAGCTTAATGATTTAAATTGAGAAAAGTAATCGAGATAATCTTGACACCTGTGGAAATATTTTTGCTTGATACACGAATTAGGCCATATATGGTTTTCCGCTGTCCCGTAAAATCTTGATTTCTTCTAGCATAGTCTCTAAGTAGAACACGTGTAAGAAAACCATACTTGCGTTAAAGTGATTCGTTTATTTACATTTATAATGTGAAAAAGTGTCAAAACTTACAAATCAGTGGTTCTGAATAAAAAATATATTTGCACAAAGCAAGTGTTGCCCTTATATTTACATACATGTGAGGGCCCATGCACAGACTATAGACAGGTAACAGTGACAATTAACACAAACTTGTCATTTCTCATGTGATTTTGTGATAGGTGTTTTCTTTTCTTTGGACACAGGAGACATCAGTTTCCAGCAGGATATAAGTTATTGCACCTTTCAGAATCATTATAGCCTAACTGTCATTGGACCACTTGTCAATACTTCAGACAATCAGACAAGGCCTGTCATTTGCGATGTCATTAAATTAACTGAATGAGAAAAAGATGATAAAGGATAGTTCACTGGATTTGAGAAGCCCACGATTGGTGGCGAGACTTGAGACACGTTAAAACTGAGAGTCGACATGGGTGTCGTTTTATCGTGGTACAAGATGGGCACCCGTACAATCCGCTGGGAGCTGTGGTTAAAATGAACAGCCTCTAAATCCGCGGCCAGTTGTCTCTTCCATTTGTTTCTGCGGTTCTGGAACCAGATTTTGACCTGCGTCTCGGTCAGGTGCAGGGAGGCCGCGAGGCCGGCGCGCTCAGAGCTGCTGAGGTATCTCTTCATGTCGAAAGTGGATTCTAGCTGGAAGACTTGGCTTCTGCTGAACACAGTTCGGGTCTTTTTCTTCCTGGCCGAGCCTAGCTCCGAAGTGTCGGGACCGGAGCGCTCGTCGAAAAGCTGTCGAGCGTCCTCACCCTCATCAAGCACACACTCGCTCGTTTTTCGGTCCACCGCTTGATCAAGAAGCTCAGAGGCCACGAGGCTGTTTCTGTCGCTGCGGCAGTCTTCACTGGAATGGAGGGTTTCTCCTTTTGGACCTGATAAAGTAATGATTGAACGCGTAAGTGTTGGAGAAATGCATGTTTATTATAGCCTAATTGATCAGACAGATGTTTGCCAAAGTGATATAAAAAATCTGTTCCCAAATATGCAATATTGGTGTGTCTTCGCAGCCAACTCTCTCCCTGTGGCTCTCACAGCTTTACAGAGAATCAGACAAACCATTTGCACTCTTAAGCCTTTAACGAGTTTGTTAAGTTTTCATTGCGACTCGGCTGTTCCGCACCTTCGAGTTGCCTTTGTTGGTTTTAACGAGGCTTAAAACGTAGCATAGGTTAACTGATGCTGTACACCAACACGGAAATAGCCCAATAGCCTAATTATTCATTTGGAAACTAATAATGCGCCATTTATCCTATTCTATCAAGAAGAATCAAATCCATTGGAGCTTGTATTCTCATTTGAATTAAATAGACTAGGCCTATTTAATGTAGGCCTAGATATCAGTTCAGACTAAAAATCTCTATATTATTTTCATTTACGATGTTTAACATAATTATGAGTTTTATACGATATCTGTGTATCCAGTAACTTACTCTCTGATGTTTCCCGTTCATGCCTCTCCAGAGGTGGTTGTGTGCTCCGACACATGTCTGTCTTGAAGCCTGTGCTGGATGCTTGACTGCACATTTCCTTGCGATGCGCTTTAGTGGCGCGCTTAAGACCCATCTCTCGCTCCATGCCATCATTATCCTTTAAAGGACGGACGGACTTTTCTGTTCTACAAGAGCCAAGTAAATTCTCGATAAAAAACGACGAGCCCCTGGATGTGGTGGAAGTATGCTGTTGATGGCTTTTGTCATGCATTTCTCGTACAAATATAGCCTACTAGCCACAGCAATAGCGGGGTGATTCGCGAATAGCCTATTTCTAAGCAAAAAGTAACGAATCCTTCCTCTCCGGATATCCCAGCTCAACCATCGCTTCAGCAGGATGAAATCCTTCGTCCGTCCACGGCTCAGTGTACAGAGAGAAGCGGGTCTGTGGTAAAGAAGAATCCAAGTCAAGTAAAATGCTTAACGAGCGGAGGGCATTCTGCTATTGGACGAGCACAATAGCAAATGGGATTACTCGTGAAAGGGTAATACCGGCTTCAATTCGACTTCCCTTTTGATCGTGCCTCAGGGCCGGTGGAACCCCTGTCACAGTAGGCTTTATTTGGGTCAATTAGGGAGCAAATCAAAATACAGATAGTGGTTCAGCGCATCGCGTCAGCCGGGGATCTCGCAGAATCGGATGCTGCTCCGTCTATTGGTCGGATCGCTCGCTCCATCACAACGTTACAGCAAACGCCACTGTTTGGCAATGAGACAGCCTTCATCGGGACATCCCAGGATATGCTGTGCTCGCATAATGCATTTAAATATGTCAAATAATATGTTTAGCCACAGTTAAAATATTAAGGATTTTTTGGAGCTCATATGTAAAACACCGGGCTTTATAGATCAAGCTTATTAAGCTAATTTGCAATAAATATGTTCCTGGCCCTGACAGTAGGCCTATAACTGGATAATTAGCTTACATTGATGCATTTGGTTTTATTTAAATCAGAGACTTGAGAGCATATAGCCCATATGGCCTTTTTTAAGCATTTGTAGACACAGAAAATAGAAAAACAGAACAGTTTGAAATCATTTAGATAATGGGGTTGATTTAATAGCTATATCCTAAATATAGGCTTTTTTCCAGTAATATCGAGGTTTTGGGCCTGTTAAGCGCTGAAAGCATGAAAATATTATGTAGTGTCAAATTCTTTTTCTTTAAAATTGTAAATGGATAGCTCTTACCTGATTCTTAAAAAACGCGCCTACTTTCATTCGGTGTAACGTGATATTTGTCTTGTTTCAGTTAGGCTATATTAAATACTGTATCTTAAACTTGGTTTTAAAACCATGTGATTTTATCACATGACAGACATTTTTTCAGTTATTTGACTAAACATTTTAAATCATCTTTGTGAATATCAACATTTACAATAATTGTAGCTACATGAAAATAAAATATAATTATGATTATGATTATAATTTGATTTTGTAGTTACATTTTCTTTTTATTGGTTCTATATATGTAAAATAGGCCTATCTGTAATTTGACGTCTGTGATCGTTACCGTTTCTTGAGAGCAAATCCTATGTAAATATGCTAAATAACGTTCTGGCTTAAAACCCAGCATAAACTTATTTCAGTAATTATTTATGGGTATACACACCCTTATTGTCTTCCGTTCTTTTTCGTAATTTTTCATTTTTAATAGAAATTGAGAACTGTAAACCTGCAATTTGAAATGTGAAGCACTAGGAGAAGTAGCTATAAAACACATAAATACACAAAATTCTATATATACACACATATATTTAAATATAGCCTATATTTTTTCGATTTCAGTATTTTGAAAGTGAGCTTATGGACGATTTCTTAATATCTGAGTATTTTTTTATTTATTATTATTATTTTTGCTGTCTTGCGACCTGTTAAATGGATCAATTAACTATCTAAAATAATTGTTATTGGGATAGGCTTCGTACAGTTTAATATTTATTTCAGAAGCCTTTTTGTTTTCTTTGTTTTTTTTTTTGTTATGTGTTTCTAGTTGTTCATATAATAAAATAATAATAATGATAATAGGATAAAGTTGCCAGCTCATTGCCTATTATGTTAGTTATAGTTTTAACTATAGTTTAATTACGTGAAGCATAGTTTATTTCGTCTGATGACAAAAAAAAAGTATGAAAACAAATTGTGTAGGCTACACATGCATTTTAAGATTTTCGTATACACGTAACAAGCTTGACAGTTTTCATTAGCCTACCTTAAATCACAGTGTTGACGCGCTAAATTCCCTTTTACGTCACTGCTATTGATTAGGGTTTTATTAAACAGATTTTCTAATTTGCTTTTTAAAGTGCAGGTTTCTATTTCCTAAAATGACCAAATTAAGAATAATCGAATTTTATATACACTAGTTATAAACAGTTTTGTCAACGGAGTGGCGTATATTCCTGCTTTTCTTTTACAAACGAATATATAGCATAAAAGTAGCTAGTTGTTGTATTCGTTGACAGATTGTGGTCGTTCTAAAATAATAGTTTCAGCAAAAACTAATCGAGTAAGTCTTCTTAGCTTTTAAATTAAGCATTTTTTTGTATATATTTTTCTTCTTTATTACTTATAATTAAAAAAAAAAAAACATAAGCAACTACCTTGGAAGATTAAATTTAGTCTAAGAGAAAGACCTAAATATTGTATACACTGATTGGATTGATATCCTGCAGCAGGCATCAACAGAAAAAAAGCAAAATCACAGGCATTTATTGTAATGAAACAGGCTTCATGTTTGAAAATCCACAGTGTGATCCTTAATTGTAAAATGATGTCTAATGTGTACTATGTGGACAGTGATGCCTGTTTGCCTTTTAAACAATGGACACAAATCTAACCCATTCACTGAGGTTTTGATGTATTGACTGTGGTTGACTTTTCACTTCTCTTCTTTCCTTACTTTTTGCTTCTTCTTTAGCTTGTGAGTGAGAGGCAGAGATTATTTAGCTCATATTACTGTGTATTTCAGCACTCTCTCTGATATGGCACCAAGTCCGACCCCCTGTATGTGAGGGCAGATATCCCCTTGCCTCATGGGCACATAACACCACTGATCCTTATCCAGACTGGCATGGCCTTTTCACACTGGTGACCAGTATTGAGACCTTTAATGCTCTCCTCTCGCTCTCGCTCTCCCCCTCTTTTTCTTCTCTCTTTTACGTTTTCTTTTTTAATACACATTATCTTATTCTACTAATAATCATGAAAAAAATTTGTTTTACCAAATGGTATAACCATGTTTCCTGCCTAGGATGGGACACAAAAGGAAACCAGGCCAAAGGAATTGTAATCAAAGAAAAGATATGGTTTTCCACTGTGCCTTCATTTCAGCCTCTGTTTGTTTAGCTTCTTGTGTATTTTCCTCTGGGCATGTTGTGATGGTTCAGTCTAAGGTCTCTTCAGGGACATACAGTACTATATGAATCGAGAGTATCAAAAGGCTAAAAGACAGATTAGCATATGACCCACTTCATGTTGATTCTCAATCCAACCTGTCACAACCTGGTGATTTAGCGCTATATGATCTTTAGTCTCCTCTATTAATCCAGTCAAGATATCACTATACTGCTATAATGCTACTGCTATAATGACTATAATGCTCTCACAGCTGGGTCATTTGTACAAGATCCATGTACCACTTGAAAAATACTGCATATCTTAAACAAGATGTTACATAAATGGGACTTTAAAGGGTTAGTTCACCCAAAAAGGAAAATTATGTCATTAATGACTCACCCTCATGTCGTTCCAAACCCATAAGACAGTTTAAGATATTTTAGATTTGGGACAGAAAGCTCTCGGACTAAATCTAAAATATCTTAAACTGTGTTCCATAGATGTCTTACGGGTTTGGAACGACATGAGGGTGAGTTTTAATTTAATTAACCCTTAACTAACCTTTTAATGCCACATGGTTTGCACGAATGCATATATCACAATTAACATATTCATAATGATTAATATGATTAGTATTCTCATGTCCCCAATTATGTTTCAATTTATTTATTTTTTAATACAGTGGCGTGAAAATGTTCCCTTCCTGTTTTTTTTATTTATTTATTTTATTTATTTTTATTTTTTGCATATTTGTCACACTTATCATCAAACTAATTTTGGTTGCACTTTATTTTACAGTATGTGTACTAACATGTACTTATAGTGTACTTACAATGTATTTATCTAAGAAAGTTCTGGTAATACAAGGTAACTACATGGGGTAGGGTTAGGTTTAGGGGTAGGTTTAGGGTTAGTATCAAGTTATTACATAGTTATTGTAATTACTATAATAAGTACATAGTATGTACATGAGGAACAGGACTGTAAAATAAAGTGCTACCCTAATTTTAACATTACACAATGATAATGCAAGTAAATACAAAATGCATTTTTAAAATGATGATTTCATTTATTAAGGGAAAAAAGCTGTCCAAACCTACCTGGCTGATCTAGAGAAATTCAAGAACAGATAGAAAAAAAATAGTTGACGTGTCAGTCCAGAGAGGGTTAGAATGCCATTTCTAAGGCTTTAGAACTGCAGCGAACCATGGTCTGAGCCATTATCCTCAAATGGAGAAAACTTGGAACAGTGGTGAACCTTCCCAGGAGTGGCTGGCCTACCAAAATTACTCCAAGAGTGCAATGACAGCTCCAAGAGGTCATAAAAGAACCCAGAACAACATCTAAAGAACTGCAGGTCTCACTTGCCTCAGATCAGTGTTCATGATTCAACAATAAGAAAGAGACTGGGCAAAAAAAAAAATGCATCTATGGCAGAGTTCCATGGCAAAAGCCACTGCTGAACAAAAAGAACAAAAGGCTCGTCTCACATTTGCCAAAAAAGCATCCTGATTATCCCCAAGACTTTTGGGCAAATATTCTGTGGACTGATGAGACAAAAGATTAACTTTTTGGAAGGTGTGTGTCCCATTACATCTGGTGTAAAACCAACATAGAATTTCATAAAAAGAACATCATAGCAACTATTAGCGGCATCCAATCGCCACATAGAGGCTAGGTAGTGGGTTTGTGACTCGTTCACACTCCATCATTCCCATCAAAGGAAAACTGACGATCTTAACGTGCTTTCGCTTTTTATTAAAGCATATAAAACATGATCAGACCAATGCAATACGTTCAACAGAAAGTTGGCTCTCGCTCCTCGCCCCTTCCCACCTACCAAACAATCTGACAAAGGAAATAATAACGAAAACGGAAGTGATCACCTGTGCCCACGTGACCATGAATAACCAATAAGAAATAACAAACAATTAATGCTCTTACAGCAACAGTCAAGCATGGTGGAGGTAGTGTGGTGGTCTGGGGCTGCTTTGCAGCTTCAGGACCTGGACGACTTGCCATAATTGATGCAACCATGAATTCTGCACTCTATCAGAAAATCCTGAAGGAGAATGTCCTGCCATCACTTTGTGACCTCAGGTGCAAGCGTACTTGGGTTATGCAATGATATGGCCGGCAGCCATATCACCCTGGAGCCCAAGAACGGTTTCCCACTGAAGCTAAGCAGGGCTGAGCCTGGTCAGTACCTGGATGGGAGACCTCCTGAGAAAACTCAGAAAAAACTGTGGTCTGTGTGGGTACTAGCGCCCCAGTGTAGTGATGGGGACACTATACTGTCAACAAGCACCGTCCTTCGGATGAGACGTTAAACCGAGGACCTGACTCTCTGTGGTCAGTAAAAATCCCAGGATGTCTTTCGAAAAGAGTAGAGGTGTGACCTCGCCATCCTGGCTAAATTCGCCAATTGGCCTCCGATCATCATGGCCTCCTAAAAATCCCCATATCTGCTGATTGGCTTCATCACTCTGTCTCCTCTCCACCAGTAAGCTGGTATGTGGTGGGCGTTCTGGCGCAATATGGCTGCCGTCGCATCATCCAGGTGGATGCTGCACACTAGTGGTGGATGAGGAGATACCCCCGGTCTATGTAAAGCGCTTTTAGTGCCTAGAAAAGCGCTATATAAATATAATGAATTATTATTATTATTATTATTAATGATCCCAAACACACCAGCAAGTCCATTTCTGAATGGCTCAAGAAAAACAAAATTAAGGTTTGGCCAAGTCAAAGTCCGGACTTAAATCTGATTGAAATGCTGTGGCATGACCTTAAACTCTCCATTCATGCTCAAAAACTCTCCAGTGTGGCTGAATTGAAATAATTCTGCAAAGAAGAGTGGGCCAAAATTCCTCCACAGCGATGTGAATGACTCCTTGCCCGTTAACGCAAACACTTGATTGCAGTTGTTCCTGCAAAGGGTGGCACAACCAGTTATAAGATTTAAGCTGCAATTTCTCTTTCACGTAGGGCCAGGCATGTTTGGACAGCTTTTTCCCTTAATAAATGAAATCATTATTTCAAAACTGCATTTTGTATTTACTCGGGTTATGTTTGTGTGATATTAGAATTTGTTTGATGATTTGAATCTTTTAAGTGTGACAAATATGCAAAAAAAAAAAAAACAGGAAGGGGCAAATACCTTTGCACGGCACTGTATGTAAAACCATTACATTTGTTTTGTTTATGCATCTTAAACTCCATTTTGCCCTGTTATATTGAAATTTGGTCTAAATCATGTGATTTGCTAGAAGTTAATTTTTTTTTTTTTTGGAGGCAAAGCAACTCCAAGAACAAAGTATTAGTAATAATCTTTTCTCTCTTTTTCTTATTTTTAGATGACTTATCTAAAAATGTAATTAAGGTTACATCAGACGAAGTAACCTTATTGTCTTAGTTTATACTTGATATGAAAATGCTTGTTTATTTTTCTAAATCGATTTTACATATCTATTAAAATTATTTTTAAATGTCAATCTTTTGCTATAGCATGTTGTTCTTTTATTTACTTTAAACGTCCACCATTATACATTGCACTGTAAAATGTCATGTAACGGTGTGGATACGTTTTTTAGAATGTGAAATTTGAAATTATATTTTCCCCCTTTGACAACACTAAAAATAACTTTCTCCTTAACAAATCTCCTCACTCTAGAATCCATCAATTATAGGAATGACCTGGCCTCTTCTTTCTGCTCTGTCCACTAATGCAAGTATCATTCTTGTACCAATGCTGCATTTCCACAGGTCAATCTGAAAAACTCTAGTATGCTTTACATCTGTCATGGCTTTGAAGGGGCATAAGGGGTGACTACAAACCCCATCTATTGGTGGGATTACAGTAATGCAGGTCAAATATGTGTAATTGTTGTTTATCTCACTACTTTTCCTAGATATTGTCATGGGCACATTAGCAGAAGAGCACATTCCCATATGAATGTACTACAAAGTCTGCATTTCAGAATTCCTCATAAGCAGAAAATCAAAGAGAGGACAAGTATGCTAAAAGAATGCAGAACCATCCAGACATTTATGTTACTCTGCTAACTAGTGCATAACACACCCTAGGCTGTTGAGTATCTTAGTTTGGCTTGTGTGTATCTATTATTTTATTAAATAGAATTTTGTGATATAAAACATTTATAAATAATATTTATAAATGATGTTGTTCTGAATACCGTCTCAGGTTACGAATGTAACCATGGTTCCCTGAGAGGGAATGAGACACTGCGTCCTCTGAGGGGACACTATGGGGAACACCTCGTCGTAACCCGTGTCTGAAGCATACTTTGAAAAACGCCAACGTGTTGGCCGGCGACAGCCTCTGACGTCACTACCAGCGCGACTATAAATACGCGCCCGTAGGACCCGTCACTATCTTCTTCGTGAAGCTTGCGTCCGAAGCATGGCAGGGAGCTAGAGGACGCAGTGTCTCGTTCCCTCTCAGGGAACCATGGTTACATTCGTAACCTGAGACGTTCCCTTTCAAGGGAACTTCGAACTGCGTCCTCTGAGGGGACACTATGGGGAACAGTATACCCACGCCGCCATGCTGAGGGGAGTGCAGACCAGAATCATGGCAAACACTAAGTACCAACTCTACCGCTTTTCTCTTCACCGGGAGTCGCCCCTGGGACGGTCTGACGGCTGCCTTATGACATTATCCCTTACGGCCAAAGGCCTAAGCTACATACCCAACTTATCCTGTAGGGCCCTGGCCCGGGGTAGAGCTAAAGGCTTGGAATCACTAAGATTCCTTTAAAGGGATACGGCTAAGAGCCTGGCACTTTCCTCTACCAAGTCTTTGCCTGTCACACAGGGGCTACTGCTAGCTTTCGCAAAACTTGCCGAAAGGGCTGTCCCCACAGCACTCTAGTAGCAGCGCCCTGTTCTAGATAGGTATCCGAGGATACCTAGGTGGAGTGGTGCCCAAGATGAACGGGGCTTAAACCAACTCAAGAAAGGGCACAAAGCAGCCGCGCGAAGCCCTTACCATCTAGGGTTTTTAGAAAGAACGCAGAGACTAGCGTGCGAACTTACCACAATGTGGATTTCAGAAAGTGTGCAAAGACTTCACATAACATGGATTTACAAATACTGTTCTAAGGAGGGGCTCTCGTGGAACTCTGTCAGAGCAGCTCATAGAAGAATGGCCCGGGAGCAGGCAATTGGAGGCCTCAGCAGGATGCCTGCTCTCACAGAGCGTCTCAAACAGTATGTGGTACTGGAGCGCTCTGAAGAACCGGGAATCAGTCTCCCAAGAGAGGAAGACTCCGAGCAGCATGCTCATAGGTGACCCTTTCAGAAAAGGGGAGCCCTGCTGAACTACCCGAGAATTGCCCACACAGCCCCCCCCAAGTTGAGGGGGCTTGGGGTGTACAATAAGTACGCACCGGTTGGATGAAGCCCAAGGAACACCGGTGTGAATCATCCCAAGAAAGGGAACGAAGCGGAGCACGTAACCCTTACCATACAGGATTTTAGAAAGTGCGCAGAGTCTTGCGTGCACACTTACCACTTTACGTGGATTTCAGAAAGTGCGCAGAGTCTTGCGTGCACACTTACCACTTTACGTGGATTTCAGACAGTGCGCAAAGCGTTAACGTGCACACTGACCACCATGTGGATTTGAGAAAGTACACAGGCCTAGCGTGTGTACTGAAAGGTACCTGACAACCACCGTATGTGGGAGCTCACATTCAGAGAGGCCTGTGAAGCCTGCTACCTGATAACCACAATATGTGGGAGTTCACCTACAGAGGGGCCTAGAGAGGCCTACTATCTGTTACCAGATAACCACCTCAGTGGAAACTGAAAGCAATATGGAACTCGACTCCAGGGAGGCCTGGTGAGGCCTACTACCTGAGAACCACAAATCGCGGGAGCTTGCTTTTTAGGAAACGCACAGTATGTGGGAGCTAAATCTCCAGGGAGGCCTGGTGAGGCCTACTACCTGGCAACCACAGTATGTGGGAGCTCGTCTTCAGAGAGACCTGATGAAGCCTACTATCTGAAAACCACAATGTGCTATTCCGTAGAAACGCATAGTATGTGGGAGCTAAATCTCCAGGGAGACCTGGTGAGGCCTACTACCTGGCAACCACAGTATGTGGAAGCTCGTCTTCAGAGAGACCTGGTGAAGCCTACTATCTGAAAAAGCCACAATATGCTATTCCGTGGAAACGCATAGTATGTGGGAGCTAAATCTCCAGGGAGGCCTGGTGAGGCCTACTACCTGGCAACCACAGTATGTGGGAGCTCGTCTTCAGAGAGACCTGGTGAAGCCTACTATCTGAAAAAGCCACAATATGCTATTCCGTGGAAACGCATAGTATGTGGGAGCTAAATCTCCAGGGAGGCCTGGTGAGGCCTACTACCTGGCAACCACAGTATGTGGGAGCTCGTCTTCAGAGAGACCTGGTGAAGCCTACTATCTGAAAAAGCCACAACATGCTATTCCGTGGAAACGCATAGTATGTGGGAGCTAAATCTCCAGGGAGGCCTGGTGAGGCCTACTACCTGGCGACCACCGAACGTGGGAGCTCACCTTCAGAGAGACCTGGTGAAGCCTACTATCTGAAAACCACAAAATGCTATATAGAGGAGACGCACAGTATGTGGGAGCTAAATCTCCAGGGAGGCCTGGTGAGGCCTACTACCTGGCAACCACAGTAAGTGGAAGCTCGTCTTCAGAGAGACCTGATGAAGCCTACTATCTGAAAAAACCACAATATGCTACCCCGTGGAAATGCATAGTATGTGGGAGCTAAATCTCCAGGGAGGCCTGGTGAGGCCTACTACCTGGCGACCACCGAACGTGGGAGCTCACCTTCAGAGAGACCTGGTGAAGCCTACTATCTGAAAAAACCACAATATGCTATTTAGTGGAGACGCACAGTATGTGGGAGCTAAATCTCCAGGGAGGCCTGGTGAGGCCTACTACCTGGCAACCACAGTATGTGGGAGCTCACCATCAGGGAGGCCTGATGAAGCCTACCACCTGATAACCACAATATGTGGGAGTCCACCCAGCCCCTCATGTTTGAGGGAAGCGATGCTTGAGGTGTATAACAAATACACACTGGTTGAATGAATCCAATGGAACCCAGGGCTAATCATCATAAGAAAGGGAACGAAGCGAAGCGCGTAACCCCTACCGTACAGGATTTTAGAAAGTGCGCAAAGTCATGCGTGCACACTTACCACTTTACGTGGATTTCAGAAAGTGCGCAGAGTCTTGCGTGCACACTTACCACTTTACGTGGATTTCAGACAGTGCGCAAAGCGTTAACGTGCACACTGACCACTATGTGGTTTTGAGAAAGTACACAGGCAAGCGTGTGTACAGAGAGGTTCCCAAGCATCACAAAGGCGCTGGATCGCACGGGAGCGGTGAGCTCCAACCCTCTTTTCTAGGCGAGGGGAGCATCACCTGAGGCAGTAAATACAGAGCTTCTTGCCGTAACCACCACCTCCCCGGATGCGCCAAGCGGCCAGGCGGCCCCTCAGGGTGACCTGGCCGGACATCTATGGAATTCCCTGCAGTGCTGTGCCAATTCTTTGGCCACCTAGCTACTGTAAAGGAAACTCACAGAGATTGTTAGTAGACATATAACCACCAGCAACATAACGTCCATAAACAGGTAGAGCAAGGGTTACGTACTCACCCACCCTCCTGTACTGGAGTCCCGCTTGCGGGGCGCCCCCTTCTGGTCCGGACCATCAATAAGGTGGTTGCTATGAACATAGACCCAACCAAAAACATCATCGGTCCAGGTAGGAGACTGTTATGTGAGAGACTGTCCACCTAACCTCGATCAGGTGGAAAGCTGGTGGCTACAGGGGAATTAGGCAGGGGAGGACAAAAAACAGAGGTTAAAACAGAGGTTAAAACATCCGGAGCTACTAGGTCTTCCTACCGCTCTGACCCGGGCGAGGACGCAGCCTCGTCTGAATCATGTCCCTCAGACCCTGCTTACCACACCGTGACCCGCGGTTCCTCTTGCCCCTGCCCGTAGGCGGGGGAGGAGCGCGAGCCGCAACACTAGCCTTCTGCGCCCATCTAAGATCCTCAGATCGAGATGGGCCAGGACCCCTGTGTTGTTCGGCCTCGGACCTGGACTCCTTTCTTTCGACGGTATCCAGGTCCTTCAGCAGGCCAGCCTGGTAAGCCTGAAGCACTGCCATCGTGTGCAACGAAGCCACCGCCTGACCTGCTGCTGCGTATGTTTTGCCATTTAAGCAGAATCTAAAAAAGGGGGAATTGAGAGAGGACGTTTCCCCCACAGAGAGATAGCTAGCCAGCATCTCCCTACAGGGGGCATCCTCTCATAGCCGCTTTCGTGCATGCCCCCGATATCAGCATAACTTGTATGCTGAAACCGATGGATGTGAGAGAAAAACGGCCTCTTCCATTCCCTTTCGACTTCTGCAGCTAACAGCTCCCCATACGCAGGGGCAGGAGGATTGAGAAAGGCTCAGCCTCAGCTTCTTCTCCACTCTCAGACATCTCCTGCTCTTCCTGGGAAAAAACCCAGCAGAGCACTAACTTCAGTACAAGAAAGGGTTAATGACAACGCATCTTCCTCCCGAAGTTCTCTCTCGTTTGCCACCGGAGAGTGTGGAAGGAAAAAAAGTCCCTCTCTACACTCCTCAGCGAGATCCACCTGTAATCCCCCCGAGCTCATCCTCCTCCGTGCCTCAGCAACGGCGGGTCCTGAGCCGCGGGATCCAGATGGCTGTCCCTCTTTCCTCGAAAAGAGAGGCAAACGAGAGAGGAGCTTTTTCACCGAAAAACGCTCGCAGTGCACGCAGATTGCCCCCTCGAGGACATCACGCGCGTGCTCTCCGCCCAAACAAGAGACGCAAAGAGTGTGTGTGCCGTATAACACTGACACGGATGTACACACTGTTTAAACGCCTGCTAGTGGATGCCATGACAACAATAATAGATCGCTCTTACCGTTTTGGTCGTTTCTCAGATGCACGCTTCAAACAAAACAGTCAATGAAGACGAAGAAGATAGTGACGGGTCCTACGGGCGCGTATTTATAGTCGCGCTGGTAGTGACGTCAGAGGCTGTCGCCGGCCAACACGTTGGCGTTTTTCAAAGTATGCTTCAGACACGGGTCACGACGAGGTGTTCCCCATAGTGTCCCCTCAGAGGACGCAGTTCGAAGTTCCCTTGAAAGGGAACTCTGCTTATTGTTTGCACTACATAATTTTGAGCATATCACATTGCAGTTTTTGTTTTGTATTCATTTATTATTATGCACATTTTTGTAAAAACTACTGCATGAAAACTAAAGTGAATCTACAGTTAGCTGAAACATTTTTATTTCTAAGAAATAATAATAATAGATTAAATCATACTCCTTAAGAGTTTGTTTTTCCTAATTAGTATATCCATGTCCAGTATCACTATTTTGACTATTATGCCCCTTCAAAAAATATAAAATTACATTTAGAAATGAGAAACATGTTCATGGAGGTTAATTCAAATCATTGTGTATAGGAAATTAACCTAATATATGCTATATAAATTTAAAAAATAAAAATCATGACACTGACCCTTATAACAAACAAAAGAATGACTGGTTAATACGAAGTTCTTAAATAGAATAACAAAAAGTGCAGCAATGGCTATCAATAACTTCTCTTTTGTAGAATAAATGTTAAACCTAAGAAATCTTGAAGCCATAACAGGCAAGTGATTCTGCAAGTTTTTACAAAGACAAAAAGATTAGTTTTCATATAAGCCAAGTTCAGGACAGCTTCTGTGTTGTTGCAGTAATGTTGGTCTCTATGCTCGGCTGAACCGATGGATGGCATGCATCATGTTTGTGTACAGACTAAAGTTCAGTCAGTCATGACTTTTGTATGATCGTTAAGGACTGTTTACTGTTTTCTATAAAAGACAGTAGCCGGGTTCAGGTTCACCCTGCTATGCTTCTGTTACAGGGACCCTTCAATTGACCCATTAAACTCCACATTGACATCAGACACATTTAAGGTCCAGGCATCTGCTGTCGCTCTTTAGTGGTGCGGTCAGCCTGAACGCCCTCGTGCTCTCTGCGGTCTGGACCTGGATTGAGTCGTCACCGTGAAATTGGAATTGATATATGGGCGGAGGCACAGCTGAAGTTTTGTGCTGACTTGCCTCTGTGGTTAATACAACATCAGTTTGCAAATGTTTAAAACAAAGGCTTAATGAAGAAAAATATATTTCATAATTGGTGTTAAAGGAAACATATAACACAATTTGATCCCATGCATGGCATTTAACCATGCATAACTACAGTAATTTATTAATTTGTTTTGATGGTATATGATAGTATTTCTATAATCATCCATACAGCATGTTTATCTATGTTCATCGTGTATTGAGGTCATGTATTAAGATTGATGTGTGCAAGGCATGTTACTCATGATAAGTCATTGTTCTATATATCTGAAACAGTACGATTTGTGTTTTTTTTTATGTGTGTTTGTGTTCAAGCTTATTTTAATGCAAATAATGGGAGACAGTAAGCAATGCACAAATTATCCCACACAACACACACACACACACACACACACACACACACACACACACACACACACACACGCACACACACACACACACACACACACATACAAAAAAGTATAAACTGAATCTTGTAAAATCCTCTAAAAATTACTTACTGATTTTTATAGTTATTGCTTTAGTTACTCTAGATTCTGTGTATTTGTTCAATTGAACACACCTTCTGCTACATAATTATTTTATAGAAGAGTAAAATAGTAGCATACTCTCTAATAAAATAGTTAATGCATGATTTTCATTATTATTTCAGCTTGGCCTACAATGTCAGTTTATCTTCTTTATCAGCTGGAGGTTTTTAATGAAGAATGTCTGTTTGCTTAACCTCTTCATGCTACGTTGCCCCCTGTCAACCCCAGCTCATCATGCTGCCACAAAGAGGTGAAAATGTGAGGTTTTTAAATACAAACTAAAAATTGCAATGCTTAAAGCAAAATATGTAAATGCATAGAAGAGAAATATATATATTTATTTATATATATTTACTAAGTATGATCTGTGTTGCAGCAGTTATTGTTTTAAAGTTTTTGAAAAAGCTACAGTAGCAGTCAGAATTTATTGTTTAGTTTTGAAATTTTATATAACATCAGTTTGAGCTTGGCTAGGTTTATAATTTATTTCACAAAAATGCTGCATGTTGACTATCAGAACTGTAAGTGAATGCAAAAAAAATAAATAAATCCTTTTTAATTAAAAAAAAGCGATTTTGCAGTATTACAACTGAAATAATATGCTTATTTACAATTAGATCGTTTTAAAGGATTTGCTAGTTAATGCCATTTTGCATAACACTTTGCAATAAGAAAGAATTTAGACAAAAGAGAGATTCTTTTTTTTTATTCTAATGTTTAATACTTGTTTTTATGAGTGTTATGAAAAGGCATTTCATAGAAAATATATCAAAGCCTCTTAGCTGTGGCATTTATTTGTGTGTGTGTGTGTGTGTGTGTGTGTGTGTAGTATTTCTTTTCACTAGCAGATCCACACGTGACCACGAATAATCAAAAACCAAATAAATATTATTTTGCAGGGCATTTCATCTAAACCACATGTACAATCAATGCCTTTTGATGTTAAATATTAATATGGAGACTTCACATGGATTATGCATGTGTTGTCATTTTTCATGTCTGATTTATCATCCTGAGCCCAGGTTCTGATTTCTGAGTCCATCTCCTTGACTGAGTTTATTTGATCTGACAATTAACTGGTTGTTGCATGGGGAGATGCAGTGCACGCTTTACTGAACTGCTGCTGGATGAAGGAATCGCGTGAGAAAGCAAAAGAAGGAGAAAGAGGATGTGAAGACGCAAGGTCATACCTGCAGCTCTTATGGTTAATTAGCTTATACCTCTTTACTTCTCACTATGCCATTCTTGGGAGCAAATGACACCATGTGACCTCAACAGACAATTTTTATTTAATTTTTTTCCAGAACAGGTTATTGTAAGCTATTTTAAACATGGCTGCAGTTGCATGGTTTGGTCACATCACTGGCTTTGAAGTTTCCAAGGCCAAGGCCATCTGTATTGACTTATAAGTAACATCTCTTTTTGAGAAGAAAAGGGAGGTTTCTAGATGTCAGGAGGGATCCTCTTTCAGTCGACAAGTCTATAACTAATGGGCAACTTTATTCAAAAAGACAGAAGAAACGACATTACCTCACTGTATTAGAGGGCCTGATGGTGAATCAGTATACTATTTAAAGAGCAACCGACTCATTCCTCCATCTCTGCTTCTTGGGGATGGATTGCTCAGGCCTGGCCAGCCTAACTGTGGTAATTGGTGAGCCTGTTTGCGGAGTGGTGATTAAAGATGGATGTGGGGAGTGGAGGCAGGACTGGGTTAACAGAAAGCGACAGAAAAGATGAAAGGCAGTGGTATTAATGCGTTGCCCAGAGGAGAGGAGTTTTTCACTCTGTTTGTCACGCAAGTTTCCTGCCCCGCCCAGTTCGGTCGCTGATAGGCCACTCCCCTCTCGCTTTTTTCTTTCTGTATCTCCTCTCACACAATCTCTGCAGCTTTGCGCTAGAGCCTTCTTCTCGCCCTGTTTCTTTGGGTTTTATGTGTGTTGTGCATCTCTGTTCTGTGCTCTGTCTATTTCTCATGTCTTATATCTTGTCTTTGTCTTTTTGTATGTTTTGTAGCTGTCTGTTTATCCATGCAACATCATATCTGTGTGAATCTTTCTCTCCCCCTTCTTTGCTGCTTGTCTTTTACCTCTTGTAAGGAGAAATGTGAATAATTATATATATTTATTGTTCGCCATGTAGGTCAGGCAATGAAAACAACTGCTGGTTTAAAGGTGCTTTAAGTGGTTTTAATTAATTGATGAGAATTTAAATACTTTAACATAACTTCCAAACTTTGGCTCACCATTTTCTTTCTCGCAGTAGAATGTTACTAAAGTAATGTTGGTGGATGAGACTTGCTTTTTAAGGGCCTCTTGGGTAAAAAGAAAGAAAAAATTTGATGATCTAATCTTCAAACCTCTTATGTATTTCACTGTCATGGAAAACACTGATATAGAAACATACTTGTGGAGCAATTGAGTGCTATGATATGGATAATGGATCAATTAAATAATAATAATAATAATGATAAAATGTTAAATAATGGAAATCAATTAAAATAATATATTGAATTATAATAATAATAATAATAATACACTTAGACTTCAAGCATCCAAAGCAACATTAATTGTCATATTAGTCTCAACAAGTTATTATTATTATTTTCAATTCAGAATATCTTATTGACATTGGAGCCCACCCCCAGCAAATCATTTGAAAGGACAACATTTAATAATAATAATTAAAAACATTTTTTTTGCAAATTGTACAACTATAAAGGACAACACTAGCCTAATTAATAACAATAAAACCTATTTTAGGAGAACATTTCTGGACATTTAAGCATTCTCATTTGGTCAACATTTTCATCTTCTCAGATCTTCTTCAAGGTAATACTTTTTTTAATTGTTAAAATATTTTATATGTTACATTTATTACATGTACATATAAAGAATTATTATAACCACAAAATAATTTGTCAATTTATAATATAAACTATTATTTGTATATGACAAACTAGTTTCATAGTTTTTTATTATTATTATTATTATTATTCATACTGTGTGTTTTTCCTTCACATTAATGTTTTTTTTTCTTATTTCTTAATGCTCTTTTAACTGACTTAAGATTTCCTGCGCAACATATAGCAAAACAAAGTTTGGTAGCACTTTATTTTAAGGTGTCCTTGTTACACTTCATATTCATACTTACTATTATAATAACAATAAATTATGCATAATTACATGCAAGTAACCGCTATGCCAAATCCTAATCCTGACCGTATAGTAAGTGCATGTTGTTAATTAATATTACGCTGTATTTAAATGTATAACTACACTGTAATAAGGACACCTTAAAATATAGTTGAACCCAAAGATTGATTACTTCTAATAATATTTTATTACATGTGTAATGCGAATACTGGAAACCTTGTCCCTCTTAAATGATATGTGCATTGTTTATTTGTTTTTGAATATGTTTATTGATTCATTACAGGCTAATAAACCTTTTTCCCTGAAGGGTTTTTATTTTATTTTTAAATAATACCCTGGAAATAAAAAGTGGTTTAACTGAAAGCGTAAATTACATTTTCTTGCCAGATCTGAATTTGGGGTAGCTTCAGGTCATAGTGACGTTAACAAGCAGTAGCAGGTTAGTATTTTTCATTAATTGCTAGCTGTAATCTTTAATCTAGTTTTTTCGACTGGTCAATGACCCCCAGAGGCATCTCTAATTCTGGAATCATTTGTCTAAATTAATGTATGCTGTAATGACTCTAGTTTGTTTAGTCCCTAACAGAAATTTTTTGCTTTGTAATATATAAATTATGTATGTTTCCTTCATTGCCTTTACCTATACCACTTTATAGATAATTAAATCATTTATATTAAATTGAAAATAATTTATAATGATGAACTAAAATCTATGTACTTTCCTTATGCATGTATACTTAAAATAGAGCTTTATAAAGGTGGATTTTCCATGGGGGGGGGGGGGGTATCATTAACCGCATCTTGGTACTCCTTTTCAGCCATCATGCAGTGAGGTGTAGATTCTGTGCAGCGATTTCCAATTTCAGTTTTCAGAAGGAAAATTGTAGCCATATATATCAAAGTGTGGTAAGTGCTGTCATTAGTTAAACACGGCAGTGCCTCTGTTCTCTGTGATTTTGAGGCTGGCATACAGAGGTCTCCATGAGGTATGGATGTTGTCAGCTTCTATTTCCTCACTATGACCTTTGGTGTTTGTGTGGGGTCACTGAACACTTTTAGTTCCCCTGCTCACATGCAGAGTCTCTGTCTCAAATAACAGAAGATATCAGGATAAACAGGAAATACAAATCATTCATTCTGAAGACGATCACTGCAGTGTCAGTATCAACTCATTCTAGGTGAATACTTTTCTGTTTTCTGTACTTTCTTTCTTTTCTTCCCATAGAATTCAGTACCATAAAATATGAAACTTTAGATATGAGCTGGAACAAGTAATTGCAGGTCAAAAAATGCATAGGATTTTTTTAAACAAAAAAACTTTCTATAACCCCTGTAATAGAGTTGCTGTTTTGTCAGTTTGGAAAATATTAAGCAAATGATGTAGAAAAGTTTTTGTTATGCTTTTTGAAAGTGTGATAATGATTTAAGGTACATTCTTCTAATGGGAATTATTTTATCTGAAATGCAGTGAGACAGGAAACTTGAAACTTAATTATATTTATGAAAAAATGGTTTAAAGATCTTGAATATTATATTTTCAACTTTTAGCAGTTTGCTTTATATATATATATATATATATATATATATATATATATATATATGGTGTAATAAAATGACAGTAAGCATTCACACATACATAGATGATACAGATATTTTTGAGACAGAACAGAAAATGTTTACTTGTTATAATATAATTTTAGGTTTATGCAGTTTTTTGCGTATTGTGTAGTTAAAAAATATTTCCAGAACCATAGAAAACATGGATTTGCTTTAACTTTTAGTATTCTGTTGCTATTCAATTGCCATCTATTCGGTTTGGATATTGGATATTGGATATTTTTAGTTTTTAACAACTGATAAATGTCTTTGTATATCATTAGAAATGTATAGAAATGTTTATGATATACTTAGGTTAATACTGAATAAATGTTATATTTAAAAACATATTATACATTTATCTTTCTGTGGTATTAGTTGTTACATGTTCATGCGTCAAAAGGACCCACAAGATTTGAGGATTTTAAACAATACAACCATAATAGCATACAAAAATACTTAGATGAAAAATACTTATTGTGAAGGCTATCTGCAAATAATATTTTTAATTAGCATTATAAAAATCAATATACAATATGCAACATTACACTAAATCACAATGTGTAATTAATAATGTATTTGTTTGATATCCAGGTTTTATTCGGCTAATGTTTAAAAACTGATATCATATTTAACATCGCTATTAACATTGAATGGACTGCCAACCCACTCTAAACCCGATTTACAATACTGAACCGATTGTAGACTGTAGTTGCATTGTGTTAAATCGACCAGGAGAGGCCAGCAAAGTTCTTCAAAGCAAATGTCACTCATTCTAGTTCCTTTTCATTAGCAAAATTATTTGACTAATCTTACTTTGAACAGCTGAAGACGGGGGAAATGCTTACAGTAATAGCGACTGAATTGCTTCTGCTTCTGTATTTTCCGACTGAAAAAGAATATTGTTAAACACAGTGCTGTGCCGTGAACATGCAATTAATTAATTTCATTAAATCATTGCAATCATTATTCAAGCAGAAATTAATTAACTGAAATTAACAATGCATTGATTCATTCTTTCGAGATTCCCATTCTGCCTTCTGGTGTCTTTGTCGCTTAGTGTTCAATAGAGAGGAACATGCCTTCTCAAAATATTCTGCCTTTGTGTAGGCTATAATAGGCTACCCATGGGCTAGGCCTATAGCCTACCAGAAATACAAAAACAGTAGGCTAAAGTTTAAGTTTTTGTCAAATCAAGGTATTAATAAGGTATCTGACTTGTCGGTTATAACGATAATTTTCATAACACTGTCGAATTACAGTAGGCTATACAATTGGAAAAAAAATAGTAAATTGTGTGTAGGATACAAAAATATTAGCTATCAAGTATGTTGACATCATTAGTCAGCGTGTCAAGTTTGGAATTGCGTTTTAAGAGAAACATCCATCAAGGTTTAATACTGGATCAGTCTTTTCCTCCGATCCTAAACGTCCTAAATCCTAAAATCCCTGCATGTAATATGCCTCCTAAGAGGGCGGCGCTGTTGTCTAAGAAATGCTTTGAAGTGACATTTCCTGGAAGACATTTGTTAGATGTGGTATGTTTCTGTTCTTGACTTTGGATTTAGCTGAAAACATGAAGTAGGGACTGTGTAAAAAAAAAAAGTTTCTTTCTTTTTTTTTTTTTTTTTTTGCTTTGATGGCTTATCACACATTTTTGAAATTTTGCATAGTCTGTGACTCTTTAGTTAATGGGGCCATGGAAATGCTGTGTTTGTGTGTGTATGTGTGTGTGTGTATGTGTGTGTGTGTGGTTGCCTCATCTTACATCACCTATCAATCAAATATAATTCATAAAACCTGGAAACCCGCAAAGAATAGATGAGATTGTGAGACATTAAAAATGATATTGCAGTCATTGATCTAGATATCTTCGTCAGTCTTGTCAGTGAGACAAAGCACATCTATTTGAATGGCTTTTATATGAATCTGCTAATGACTTGCAAGTGTTTAATCAATCAACTTACATTGAATAAATTATGAGAAAAAAAAAAATTCACCCAGAAAAGAAACCAAGCTTGTTATGATCACAAACTCATACGTTTATACTGTGCAGCAGTAATTGCGTTATGTTACTGCAACCAACCACATTTCCATGTTTGAAGTGCTTATTGCTTATTCCATCTCTCTCTCTCTCTCTCTCTGTTCAGTTCGATTCAATATGTGCTTTATTGGCATGACAATATTTACGTATTGCCAAAGCATAATGTTTACATTGAATCTAAAACAGATACGTATTAAAGAAGACAATTTTCTTTTTGTACTTTTATAATTTGTTGGGCCGAATTTTGTGGATGAATATTTCAGAGTCCTGATGCTGGATGTTGTTAGTCGTGTCAGTTTGTATCTGCAGCTTCAGGAGCATCTGAATCAGGAGACTTTTTTCAGGGTTCATTTCATGGCTTTTAAGGGCTTTAGAGTGGCAAGAGTTGGGGTCACTCATTTTTTGGTGTTTCCAAAATTTGATGGCTCGTTTCTCAATGTGCATTAGCAGAGTGTATTGGCCTAATTCTGCCCTGCATGCATTGTTCGTAGTGTTCCTCTGTACTCTGAGGATACTCTTACAGAACTCCACATGCAGGGCTTCAATAAGATTTTTGTCCCATTTTTCAAATTCGTGATTTAGGAGAGGACCCCACACTTCACTGCCATATAATGCAATAGGTTCTATGACTGATTGGAATATTTTGAGCCAGATTCGAATTGGTATTTCAATTTGGATAGATATTTTGATGGCATAAAAGGCCCTTCTTGCTTTCTCTTTCAGTTCATTCACAGCCATATTTAGTTTACCAGTTGCATTTATCTTCAGCCTGAGGTATGTGTAGTTTGTGGCATTTTCTCTCTCTCTCTCTATCCATCTATCTCTCTGAGAGTCATTTGTAGTCATGGGGGCTCCACACTCATCAGAACAGACACAGCAGAAGGAAAGAGGGAAAGATTTTAGTATCTCTAGGTGTAAATGATTAAGGTGTAATGGATGCACAAATGTTCAGTTCTCACTGCATGTCCTTCTCCAGTCATTAATTTTCCCTCTAATCCACCATGAAAAGGTATCAGTAATAGTTAGAAAGGGTTTCAGTAAAAGTAAGAAAAGGGTTTCCATCATGATTCGAAAGGGTATCACTAATCGTAAGTGCACATAGCTGGACAGCAGAAGTGGGTAAGCCTTTTACCCAAAGAAACCTTATCAAATCTTTATTATTGGGACACTAGCATGTAGACTTGATAGGTAAAAATTGATAGCCTGAATGAACTGTAAGTCGCTGTGAATAAAAGCGTCTGCTAAATGCATAAATTTAATTTAATTTAATTTAGACTGCAGGAGTATGATTTACTTATATGACGATGATAAATTGGTTTAAAATATCTTAGTACTAACAATATAATAGATTGGCTTTAGAAAATTGCTGTATTTACAATAAACAGAGTAGAGCAAAACATTATTTGAAATTACAAGGCTCTTCATTTATGACTTTAAATTTATTGGCCAAACAATAAGGCACAATTAAATGATGTAATTCTATTTTGAAATTTTGAAAAATAGTCTGACAATTATAATTCATATAATTCATGTTGAGACAACAAAAGCCTTTTAACCAGACAGCCAATAAAAATGAACTTAAGTGCACTGACATTTGACAAGGAACAGGAGATTAATGATTAATTTTTTTTCCCAGACATATTTCCACAATCACTGTGGTGAATCTTTCATGTCAACAGAACTGTTGCTCCATCAAAGATGCTGCTATAAAGATCTCTTTGTTTGAAAAAACCTTGATATTTGATTTATACAGCTGCGTTTGGCTCAACTCAAGTTATAATGTAATTTGAGATTGAAATTTATTATAGTCAACATTATATACGCAAGATTGCAAGTAACAAAAAGAAAAATTAATGAATGGGATTACTTTTACAAATCCTGGAAACTGAGTTCCTCAGCTTTAATACTACAATGCTATTTTTCAAGTGAATTTTTTTAAGGAAAGTCTCATCTCTACAAATCTGGAAATCAGCCCTTTTGGGAAACACTCATGGTAGTCAAAAAAAAAAAAACAGGTTGTTGAGAATTAAACATGACATCTTTTCTGAAGCCTGGAAGAGAACTTTAATGCTCACAGGCTCTCTCACGGCAAACAGTTCTGTCCATTGCTGAAACTTCAACATGGAATGGAATTTCACCACTGAAGATAATATATTCTGCTGCTGGCTCGCAAGAGCACTGCAAAATCATTTTGCTTTTTAAAGATGAACAGTATTGTAGATTCTCTCAGAAACTCCAACGAGAAACTTACAGAGGTGGGGAGACGTTTCCTCTTCCCATCTGTCGGTCGACAGGAATGATTTAATGACATTTCAGCAGATAAAAGAAAGGATTCAGGTGTATCTGAAGTAATGACTTTGCTTGTCTCCATGGAGATAAACCTTCAAATATTTTGCAGATATTCTTTTCTTTTCTTTTTTTTTCTCGGTCAGTTAAAAAAAAAAATACCCAGTACTGTTCATTAGACAAAGTGGTGATAATGTTATCCTCAATAATCTGCTAACCATCCTTAAGGCACTGCAAACCAATATGCACAGATTATCTGCAGTGATGCAAACTGTTGGCATGGATTTGTTGGAATAATACCTTCTTATAGTGCCCAGTAAGTGTGTGTGCCATTAGAATTAAAAGCAATGATGGCTTCTTTAGACTAATAAGGCAGGAGTCTTATCTAGTAGTGTGCTATTCCAAATTAAATCTGAATACACCTTTTAACAAGACAAATTATCGAAGCACACCTTTACATTTTCTTACTAGAAAAAAACAAACAAACAAAAAAACAACAATTAGATCTCTATGACCTTTTATTTAGAATCTCTTATAACTCCATGGCATAGTTTAGTAGTCGGGTCACTGATCAGGGAGTCCATTTTTAAGGGGTTGTTTCAGTTACTTGAGATGGAAATCCTTCTAGTGCAATAAAATGTTCAATCCCTGAAAGGTCCCACAATGCAATTCTGTGCCTGAATATGATATTCTGATTCACAATAGGGAACAGAGAGCTGGCTGCTATGTACACTGTGTGTTTATTACTGACAGGTTTCAAGCATCATTTCTTGTTTTGGTCTAGCCTCTTATTGTATTTTGTTGACTGGATAACTGTTTAGAAGATGTTATCAAGGGAACAGTTTCGGGCTGTTTTGTATCATTAGTTTACTTGTTTACTTGCACCATAAAATCCAACCATATTTTCCCCTTTCACACAAGAACAAAACTCTCTGGTGTTCTTCTTCTTAATGTGTTAGGCTCTATAGTAGCTCAAATCTTCAGTTTGTAAGATGTTGCTGATTCTAAATCTCTGGAGTATGTACTGGTTGTGAGAGATAAAAAGTTATCTGTGAACAAGCACCTCAATACAAATCCTGCTTCTCTAGAGTGTTACACCAAAGCGTTAAAGACTTTAAAAGTTTGGTTAGGACAACATGGATAGAATATAAATCGCCCTCACTGTTCTCTCACAGTTCATCACAACAATTCTGGGACACCTCAGGTGGATACAACCAATGGATATAATCCATAGGTTTACTTTGAGCTTTCGCCAGCTCTGTAGTCAGCTACAGTGAGCTTTAAAAATGTGTTCACTGTCTCCTTCAAAGCTACATGATGTACAGGTCCTTGAGTCCATTCAAACAGATCATGTACCATAGTACTCTTTGGATTACCATGTAGATATCATGGTAATATATATATATATATATATATATATATATATATATATATATATATATATATATATATATTACATATCACTCAAAAATGACTAATAATAAAATAATAATTTATCTGCGGTACTACTTGTGCACAATGCATATTTCTTCTTATTAAGCCTAAAATGTGTTTTAAAGTCAATATTGATGAGGATTGTGTGATATTTGAACAATATCAGTCTTTAAATGCAAGATATTTAACCTGAAGTATACTTGAAATAGTTCCACTTTAGTACAATCAAATATACTTCAGCATATGTTTAGTTGGACTTCAGCACTACTTCCGCACAATGGAAATGCATGAAGTAAACTAGTTGTTCCAATTAAGCTCACTTTAAGTATCAGTTTAGTATACTAAAAGTACAATTGCAGGGTATTTTTATCAAGTAAATAAATATGTACAGTAAATGCATTTGTAGGCACAAACTTGAAACATTGTAAAAAGTAATTATTATTATTACTTTGTAAAAATAAAAATAAAAAAGGTATTTCCACTGTCTGTTGCAGAAATTAGAAACTCGCTCCTACACATGTTTTTCAGTTATTTAAATCATATGATAAAAATAAAACAGAACAGCTGTTATGTTTTTGTGGAACTGTGATATTTGTATCCTCCCAAAAAACCATTTCTGTGTCACTTCTATGCCACGGAGCCCAGTTTTAAAACCCCTTGACCTTCAGAGAGTTTTCAGATGCATGTGTTTGTTCTTCTGCTGTCTGGGATGCTGTGACCCTATAATGCAAGTTTTGGGTGAGTTCAGTGCCATGGTGCTGTGGAGGAGAACGAGCGGCAGAGTGATGTTTTCTGTTGCTTCACTGCATCCATTTTAATAGCTTGTCAAACAGTTCAGAGTTCACTTTCATATCTTCATCATGTGTTTTATGATCAAGCCAGAGAACAACAGAAATACAACTCAAAAATATTTTTTCTCTCTCTTTTTTATTCACAAAATATGGAGAGAGAGAGAGAGAGAGAAGCCAAAAGTCTAGTCCTTTGGCCCATTTGTGAAAAATTATTTCGTATTGTAGAGATATTATAGGGAATATTATGTTCCCTAAAGTGCATCTGTAAACTAAGATACAGTACTTGCCATGAGGAGATGAAAATCAAGCCATTCTTATTTTTTCGATGGCCATCTGGACCCCACACACACACACACACACACACACAAAAAGACCCACAGTTGCTATGGTGATGGGATACTTTGACAAGCAGCCCCATGTGTAGATAGATCAGTGAAATATGTACATACAGTAGGGCTGATAAAGTCTTCATGCACATTCCTGAATCAATACCTGTAGCTAGACAATGACTGGAGCCTTCTGTACATCAGTGTTGTAGGTCTAGAGCTTTAGTTCGCAATATTGGAAGGACTTCAATAGTATTTGGTGCACTGCCGAAATCCTACCCAGAATCCACCTACAGTGAATTGGCAACAGTTGGTGTTGTACCCTTCCACTGAGGACTGTGGACCTCTTTAACAAACAAAGACTGAGTACAGGGTCGCTCTCATAGGAAGACTACTAAAAAATGCCATAAAACCAGCTGCTTCTACTCTGCTGTTCTGGCGTATGTTTGTGGCTGTGGTCATGTTGGGTGCTGGAAGTACTGAACTGTTTTATTTTCTCTTTCTGATACAAAGCCTTGCAAAAGTATTTCATTGTTTTGTTATGTTGCAGCCTTATGTTAAACTGCATTAAATTATTTTCCCCCCACAACAATCTACAATCCATACACCATAACAACAAAGCCAATAACAGATTTGTTACATATTTTCAAATTTATTAAAGATAAAAGTATCATACCCTTATCTTGGACAGTTGAAATTTAGCTCAGAAGCATTCATATTGCTTGTAAATGTTATGACATTTTGAGTGAAGTTAACCAATGGCAAATTCAACTGAATGGGTATGATTTAGAAAGGCACACATGTCTTAATAAAATGTCTAACAGAAAATGCATATTAGAGCAGAGAGCAGAGCAAAAACCTGTAGAGCTCAGAAACAGGTTTGTGTCAAGCCACACACCAGTGGAAGAGTTCAGCAAACAAATCTGCCACATTAAAGGTTCACAGAAGCATGAAGCCTCCATTATCCATAATGGAAGACGCTTGGTACAACTAGGACTCTTCCTAAAGCCTGGCCAAACTGAGCAATTGATGGAGAAGATCTTTGGTTAAAGTAGTGACCAAGAAGCTGATGGTCACTCTAGTTGAGCTCCATGATCATATGTGGAGATAGGAAAAACTTACGCATGTAACACTCCACCGATCTGGGCTTTATGGCAGTGTGGCCAGACTCAGTCCTCTCCTCAGTGAAGACACATAAAAAAACGTATTTGCAAAGAAGCACCTAAAGGACCATCAGACTGTGAGAAAGAAGATTCTTTGGTCTGATGAACCTCAGTTCCAAGCATGTTTAAAGGAATCCAGGTAGTGCTCATCACTTGCAGAGTATCCTGTTTTTTAGAGGCAGGGACTGAAGGACTCATCAAGAAAAGCTCAGTGCACCAAAATATTGAGATAGCCTTAATTAAAACCCAGTCCAGAGTATTCAGAACCTCAGACTGGGCAGAAAGTTCACCTTCCAACAGTAGTATTAGTAAAACAACACACAAACGGGGCAAAAATGCAATCTAAGTTTAGAAATTTTTTGTCTCCCCCTCCCTTTCCTTGCTTTGGTCCAAATGCCTGCTTTCCACTTTTACATCAATCAGAGTTGTCAAGTCTGCGGTTTTCCCGTGTAACTGGGCTACTTTAACGCTGTTGCCATGGGTTGAACCACCCTTAATGTGATATTTGGCTCCTTGAATGTGAATTTTTCCGGGGAACCCCCTCGAAACGTGATTGGGCTAGGTTTGGGCTAATTTTGAGTAGCAATTGGGCGTTGTTGTTTTTCTGTTGTTGTTTTTTTTTTTTATAAAAACCTGGCCAGTGGCAACCCTACATCACCTACACACACGAAAACACACGCATAAGTCCGTTGAGTGAGGAAAAGTCAATAGCTGTGGAACTCGGCTGTCAAGTCTATTTTATTCACTTTAACATCGTATGATGTGATTATTTTCTCTTTAATACAGATAATGCCAATGTATTTTTCGATGAGTCTGCTATTTTAGCAATAATAATGTTACCTGTCTGACGGATAGTAATAATAATGTCTACAACGGACACAAACACTGTTTCGGCAAGACCACAACAGCATGTTGTTGTCTAATTTGGGACAGCCTCCTTGCTACAATGAAAGTAGTAAGGCTTTCCTCTGTGTATACTTATCCTTACAAGTAAAAGAGAAATTTTATATTTATTGTCCACCCCCTACTGTAAGACGAAATTTACGCCCCTGGCTTATAGACAACTCTGTGAATGTCCTTGACTGTCCCAGCCAGAGCCTGGGTTTGAACGCAATTAATTATTTCTGGAGAAACCTGAAACTGTGCATCTGCCCCCATCCAACCTGACAGAGATTGAGAGGTGAAGAGGTGAGGAGAAGAACGGCAGATGATTGTTTGATTGATGTGCAAAGCTTGTCGCATCATACCCAAAAACACTTGAGGCTGAAAAGGTGCTTCAGCTAAGTACTGAGTTATGGGTTTCAGTGCATATGGAATGTACTTATTTCAGAATTGTTTTATTATTATTATTTATTTATTTATTTTAAATAAATTTACAAAGTTGTGACAGTGACAGAAGGGGTGTAACGATACATGTATTCATAAAAAAACTATTCGGTACGAGGCTTTCGGTTTGTATTACAAACCGAATGATTCATTGGACTAATCCTATTACATCTGGAATGCGATAACTTCCCCGAAAGACAATTATCTTCGACACTAGCCAGAGATATTGTCAAAAGCATCAATTATTGGCAATATTAAGAGAATTTGCATTTCCATTTAATGTTAGGCCTACACTGTTTTTCTTATTAGGCGTATTAATTCTATTATAAGGTGACTTTTATTATTAATTTAAAATTACAAGTGGGCTATTTATTCAGTGTTCGAAAAGGGGTGGGGGGTTCCCGGACCTCCCATTAGCATTAAATTCTGAGTTTTGCCAGTGGAAATGTCTGTGGAAATGTCACAAATGGATTGTAAGCCTATATGTTTAAAACAACAGAATATTTGTTTAATATATTATTTTATTATCATTGTACAATATTATGTCTTAATATTTTAGGTATGTTTTTGTTTTACCTGTATTGACGTTATATTTGAACCTATTTTATTAAAATATATTTCATTATAATTTTTAGTCGTTCAGATTTACCAACAAATATGTTACCATAAACAAACAAAATTGACATTTATTATACTCTAGAAATGTACATTTAAAATGAAATATCTAAAGACATTTATATGCAAGATACATTCTCTGAACATATGACAAAATACCTTGCAATTTTAGCAATTATTTAATCTTGCTTAAGGTAAAACAAGACACTGATGAAGTATGCTATTTTAAGATTAATAACATTAATGTAACGTATGTGAACAACTGACAACTCGTATGGATTTTTAACTTGTGTAAAAATCTTTGGGGGGAAATAGAGAATACTTATCCAGTTTTCTACCATTGTGTGCCTGTATGTGTGTGTGTGTGTGAGAGAGAGAGAAAGAGAGAGAGAGAGAAAGTGAATTGTTTGCCCAGCAGGATCTATGGGTTTCTGTCCTTGGCGTGTACAGGTGTGGAAGAAATAATGGAATTGTATTTCTTGATTCACACTATAGATATTTGAGATATGGAAGAGAAAGGAAGTGAAAAGGCAGAAAATAAAGTATGAGTGGGAAAATGTTTGAGTGACTTGAAGCCAGGGGAGGTTGTGCCTTTCATTGAAAGTTCTCTGAGAAGTTCTTTTGATCTCTCCCTCACTCCCCCCTTGCCATGGAGACCTTGCTGAGATGCTTTTAGCACTCAGTGGCTTTGATAATATTGTACATTATGTCCAAAAGCCGCGTTCTAATGATAACATCCATCAGATTAATAATGCAATGCTGACACATAATTATATCAAATTACAAAGTGCAGGAATAAGTGAGATTTTAGTTCAACATTAGCATTCATACTTTTGTCATAATATACTACTTTTACATGCTCTTTGCAAGCAGCTGGAATTAAGTCATCTATTCAGAAGTAATAATATTTAAATGACTCCCTGTTAATAAGAATAAGAGAATTAAATGCTACACAGATATTTTGTCTGTATTATGCTGTATTCCTTTGAAGGCACATTATAGCCTGTGCAACAGCTTAAAATGCAGTTTTAATCAAACATATTTCATCATTTGCTCTTAAAACTCTCCCCAATGTTAGAATAAGCACTAGATGACAGCTAAATCAAGTTAAGTAAAAACCTTATAAAGTGTAATTAATGACCTTGTGTAAAATAAGCACTGAGGAATCTGGAGGCTTTGAAGCATCTTACTCTCAGAATAAACATTGTCTATTAAACGTAGGATATTTAATGTATTTTGTAATCAAAGGGCAGCAGCTAATCAAGTCTTTGAGTTATTATAACCGGAAGTATAATGCGTCCCCTGGTATGGCAGATGGGATGGGGGCACAAACAAAAGTTGTAAACACGCAAACGCTCAAAGCAAAGACTCCTGCGTGACCCAAATCTGTCAGATCACAGAGGTTCTCAACTTCTGTTTTAATTACACCTACAGGAATTAACTTGGGAAAGAGTTCAATATGAAATTCACACTACTTCTGGTTAAAAAAAAATCTTCAAAAAGACATTCAGAAACGCACCCCAGCTGGAAACCTTATGAGAAATATAGTTAAAATTATTCATGATTGCCTTGCAGCTCCATGATGGTTTTTTGGTTATATGGTTTGTATTTTTTGTGGAATAACTATAAAATAATGTTTTAATGGCTATTAACAAGGTTTCTAAGGGCACAGAAATACTACTATTGCAGATTACCTGCAGTAAAGTGGCCTCTTTTTTGGCCACAATTTGACATTAGCTCCATAATTTAACGTGTAGTATGGTATCAAGCTAATTTTGTAACCATACTCAGAATATATAATTCTTCTAAAATATTTTTTTTGTTTAATTTGTTTTTATTTATTTAATTTCTCTCTGAAATTTAGCAGTATAAACAGTTAAAATAACAGCATGTTGAGTTGCAGGACACATAAGTAAATAAATAAACAATGTTCCTGCATAATCCCACATTCAAGCTGTTTTTGTTGGACTATCCAGATTTTTGAGGAAAGCATGAAATCATCAGAAATTCAGTCATGATTCGCAGACAGGATAAGCTGCCCGAGTCCAGAGGGACATTTTAGCATGTCACAGTCAATGTTGAAGTGGGTGAAATTGAATCAGCTCTCTTCTAGACTGATGGCAGGTGGCCCCTGCCACGCCGTTGTGATTTCCTTATTTCCAGTCTCTGGTACCCGAGAGGCATTAAGCTTGTGGGCGAAAGGGGGAAAGAAACAACAACAAAAAAACAGGGACAGAGTCTTTCTTCAAAGCAGCTGGCACAAACTACTGCCAGGAAAATTTCACGAAGTACATGGGCACAGCAGCATGTGTTGGAGAAAACCCACTAGCTCACTCACCAAACTTCATCATGTGGCATTTACAGAGCTGTTGACAAATAGGGCCAAATACTGTACAGCCTGCTGTATCTGACTGTGGCATGATAGTAAAGTTTATAATATGAAACGTACACATCTACACAATGTTTAAGGAGTGGCTTTTTGGCATTGCTATTCCGTCTGCACTCATAGTGATTGCAAGAGTAATTTCATTGGCAAGGGTCTTTCTTTACTTAGTGTCATTTATCAACATGTTACTGCATATGCTCATCGTCCAAGCTCGCTTTCAATGAAAAGAATTTGAATAATCAATATTTACGCCTGGAATGGTAATATAAAACCATCATGTAAGACTCAATAATGACGACACATAGATATACATAATACATGGTCAATTCAATGGCTCTTTGTTTGTGTACAGCACAATAAGCACTTATTCATTCAATTCAACTACAAAAAATGAAATATCATGCTAATTAAGTGTTTCAATACAAATACACATTTAAAAGAGAAAAAGAGAGGTCTGCATTTATTCAGAAGAACTGTCTTTTCAAAGCAGCCCATTATGATTATAATTCGTAAATACTATTAATGTTGTTCTGAATTTCACAGATTGAATGACATCCTTTTGTACATTAACTGATTTAATCAATGAAATAGAAAAAGAAAAGAAAACAGGATGATGAATGTCTCATTCTTGAACATTTTTTAATGACATATTATCATGTTATGTCTGAAATAGATTTTTCACTAGACTGACTAGACTTTTGCAAAGTTTATGAAATGCATATCCTTCAGAGAAGAATGCTGCATTCTTTGAATTCTGCACTTTTAATATTGTAATGTACATTCATACAATAGTCAACATTTGAAGTGGATCAAAAAAGTTAATCAAAGTTGTCCTAAGACAAGAACGCGAATTGTTTTGGTTTTAGGACAACTTTGATGAAAGCTTTTGATCCACTTCAAATGCTGACTACTATAGATCCCTGCACTCTTGTGTTATGTCTTGTTTTCTCTTGTGCATCAAAGTTTAGTGTGCTGCCCCCTGCTGCACAGGAGTGTAGACAGTGGTTCTTTAAACTGTGCAGTTTTAAACCACTGAAAGTTTCAAAATGAAAATGAATAAAATCTAATCCTTTGAGTCTTTCTAAGGTGCTAAGACTTTCTTTGCCACATACTGGGAGCATTCAGCAGGCGTCAGACTGGCTATCATCACATCTCTGCTGAAAAAAAAAAGAATCTTAAAAAGAAAATGGACCTTTAATGTTATCGTGCAAATGTCAGTACAATTTTTTTTAATTATGTTTTTCATACTTTACAGCCTTCAAATCAGTCCAGACATGTAACTCTACTGAAGAAGACTGTGAGAAGATCATCCACAATAATAAAGTGCAACACACATGCACACATTCACTGCCTTTATCTTTTGATTTTGAAATAGTAGCAGGCCTTTGAAATGGCAGCATGCACTTAATGTTTAGATTTTAAATGTTATCATTAGATAATAAATAGCCTCGGGTGATATTCTCTTACTGCTTCTTTCAACATGCTTTTAAATTTATTTTAAAAAGGGGTTTTCTGTCTCTTAAATGTCTGAAACCGTAACTCCCATGTAAGCAGTACACTAATTATTCAAAATACAATTCTCTCACTTTTCTACCATTTTGCGTTTACACCATATTGCACTTTTAGAGTCTGTGACACTGCTAATATTGCTGTCTCTACATGATTTATTGCTTGTGTTTGAATATTTTTCAAATAATTTTTAAAACTTATCATTTAATGGTTGAGGGAAAATAACGTCAACTTATTTAACAATAGATTGTGTGGGTGTGAATACTTATTATTGCTTACATAAAACAAGCCATTGAAAAAGTTTATTCACAGTAGATAAAAAATGTCGGAAAGTTACGCACATAGGTTCTGCAAAGCGTCATGGGATGTAGGAATAAGATGGTTTGAAACAATGTTTGGCGTAAGCTGATATATTTGGAGCCATAACATTTGCAATCTCATGCTGCTAAATTCAATCACTCGTGGGCAAATCTTTGTGTACAGCTGAAAGCGTTTACTGAACACTCTCTCTGGCTTTGTTTTTACAAGGACAGTAATTTACCACCTCCCTTTCTAGGCTCTTGCCTCCTCAATACACTCACTCACTCACTCACTCACACACACACACACCTTCCTCTTCACCATGGCCAACAAGCTTCCCCATGATCTGACACTTCCTCCTCTTCAGTCATGGAATGATGTCTTTAAATAACCCTTCCACTCAGGCTTGGCACATACATGTTCTCATATGTCCGCCTGTGTAAATGGAGCCTGTGCTAATGTTGTGTGTGCTTGCCGCAAGCACTGTAATTACAAATATGTAACTTTGTTGTTTCTGTGATTATAGAAGGTATTAGTATAGGCTGAACTAGGCATCTGCTGAGGCTCATCTGGCTGCCTGTGCATGGGCGCAATTTTGAACATCCAACACAAGTTTAAGACGGACTAAATGAAGTATGCACACACATAAGTGTATGTTCCCACTATTTAACACCCTACATTACTCACCTAGGCTTTTCTTGCTTACAACTTCTCACTCTCTCACACACCTGATATTCTGCTACTCGAAGGTGTTGCTCCACACATTGTGGGATCTCTTTACAGAGCACTGAATGTAATGCAGAAGATGTGTTTTCCTTAGATTATTCTTTGAAAAATCTGATTATTTTGTCCTCAGACTGTCTCAGATGACTTTGGTTTCTTGCGTAACAGGCTCTAAGATTTGATTAGACTGAATCTAATGCTGTCTTCTCAGATTTTCTTTCCACTGATCGGTCTGCTCATGGGACAGAAGGACCTCAATGCAGTGGCCTTTTGATTGGACTGCTGCTCTATCCCCTGTATCTCCAGCTCCTCTGGGCTTAGAGGAAGTAATTAGCCCACTTTATCTAAATACATGAAATTAAAGGGGAGCAATATCATGTTTTGGGGGCGGAATGTCAGAGAGGAAATTAAATATGAGCATTTGTACAATCTACGTGATTGATATCTGCAACAACGAGAGCCGCTGACCAAAGTAATTGACGATCAGAGTATCTTTCCTCTGACTCAGACTTTACTTATGGCACATTGGTAAAAAAAAAAGTAACTTTATTTATGACCATGTCTCCACACTGAAAGTGGCTAGGCTGATTTAACACAGAAACCCAAAGAAAAGTGCTTAAGTAAATCAATTGCGGCCATTACCGCTGTATGCCGACCTTGTCATTTGAACTAAGGGATTACGGTTAGCCATTGTTTTATCTGGTTAGGCTGCTGCATTGATTATAGCTACAGAGGCAATGTGCTGAGAGACCAGATAAAAAATATTCCACCATCGCACTGAGAAAGAGAGGCATGTGAAGATACAGTCCAATTTTCTTACTTGTTAGAATCACCTCCTGGTACGATTTTGAAGCAATATGACAGATTCTGAATCTGTCAGTGTTTCATACCATGTATCCTAATGAGGGAGACAGAATTTCAACCAGAGGAGCTATTTTTACACTGATAAAAAATAAAATAAAAAATATGACATTCCCAGTAGTTGTTGTGTTAATTACTACAAAAAATAATTGAGAATCTTCCCTCTTTTAATTTTTTTTTAAGCAGATGTAAAAAGGGACAGTTTTTGGAGGCTTTAAAAGCAGAAATGTGAAGCACTCACATCAGTTTCTATTAAAACTCATTCTATCAGTTATTAAAATTGTCATTTTTATTTTACATTACAGGATTTACAACAGTGTTATGTTGAAAGTTGTTGTTAAATTGGATATGACTTTACACAGAAGTTAAGTAAGCTATTTTATCACACAGAATCATAGATTTGGCTTAAAGCATGTTAATATTTACAAATAAGCCCTATTCACTTTCATTTTGCCTCACTGCAACCAGTTAAAAAAGAGAAGACATAAATCAAAATGTATTTATTTAAGTAGCCCCCTTTAAGTAGCCTCCTAATAAACCTGAAATATTATTTCAAAGCAAAATAGCTGCAATAGTCTACGAGTCCATACAAGTAGTCACCCTTTGCCTGTACATTACAGTTCTCCATTACAGTTCATACAAACATAAATTCAGTCAAGTCAATGTGAAATTATTACCGGTACTGAAAATGTAATGCTACTGGGGTGGGGGGGCATTTATAGGACAAAACTGTGTCGGGCAAGCTTGTGATATTGCCTGGCTTGATAATACTGTAAATCGAAAATCATAAAATGTCTTTTACAATCTTTAAATTACGTTTATTTTCTTTTTCTCTATGGGTTTGTTTTATGTGGAAAAACTTAAGTGAGAACAATGGGAACATAGCTTAAAATCGGGCCAGATATGCAGGATACCTCCTTTGCAGGATGTGTACGTGTGCACCTTCATGGATTTCTGCATTGATATGATCCCTGAGGCAAGACAGGAATAAAACGTCTCAGGTTACGAATGTAACCATGGTTCCCTGAGAGGGAACGAGACACTGCGTCCTCTAGGGGTCGCTTTGGGGAACACCTCGCCGTGACCCGTGTATGAAGCATACTTTGAAAGATGCCAACGTGTTGGCCGGCGACAGCCTCTGACGTCACTACCGGCGAGACTATAAATACGCGCCCGTAGGACCCGTCACTTATCTTCTTCGTGAAGCTTGCTTCCGAAGCATGGCAGGGAGCTAGAGGACGCAGTGTCTCGTTCCCTCTCAGGGAACCATGGTTACATTCGTAACCTGAAACGTTCCCTTTTCAGGGAACTTCGAACTGTGTTCTCTAGGGGTCGCTTTGGGGAACAGTATACCCACACCGCCATGCTGAGGGGAGTACAGGCCAGAATCATGGGCTATGGTCAGACAAATAACGCTCATTGAGGCAACCTCGCGGCGTCACTTTTCTGGCACGCTTCCATGGCAAGTCTAATTTTGCCGTGGCGCAATCCACAACCTCTAACAGCTCCCCATACGCAGGGCAGGAGGATTGAGAAGTCTCAGCCTCAGCTTTTTCGCCACTCTCAGATATCTCCTGCTCTTTCTGGGTAGAACCCAGCAGAGCACTAACTTCAGTATCAGAATGGGTTAATGACCACGCATCTTCCTCCTGAAGTTCACTCTCGTCTGTCGCTGAAGAGTGTGAAAGGAAAAGTCCCCCTCTACACTCCTCAGCGAGATCCACCTGTGATCCCCACGAGCTCATTCTCCTCCGTGCCTCGGCAACGGCGGGTCCTGAGCCGCGGGAACCAGATGGCTGTCCCTCTTTCCTCGAAAAGAGTGACAAATGAGAGCAGAGCTTTTTCACAGAAAAACGCTCGCAGTGCACGCAGATTGCCCCCTCAAGGACATCGCGCGCGTGCTCTTCGCCCAAACATGAGACGCAAAGACTGTGTGTGTCATCAGGTGTCAAATAACGCTGACATGGATGCACACACTGTTTAAACGCCTTGCTAGTGGATGTCATGATAACAATGATAGATCGCTCTTACCGTTTTGGTCGTTTCTCAGATGCACGCTTCAAACAAAACAGTCAATGAAGACGAAGAAGATAAGTGACGGGTCCTATTGGCGCGTATTTATAGTCGCGCCGGTAGTGACGTCAGAGTTGGTGTTTTTCAAAGTATGCTTCAGACACGGGTCACGACGAGGTGTTCCCCAAAGCGACCCCTAGAGGACGCAGTTCGACGTTCCCTTGACGGGGAACTGAAGTGGTAAAACATTCCCTTTATTTTGTAGTTACCAGCTGTGCAATGTCACACTGTTCACAATGCATGCAAATCTTACATTGTCAAGCTGCTTACCCTTAATTTAAAATCTTTAATGATCAGTCCTTTAACCAGAATAGGGTTTTTTGATTCTTTCATCTGCTGTTCTTTGTGTCATTGAGCATGCAGAGAGAGTTTTAGCAATTTAAACTCAAGCAGCATGTTACGAAGCACTAGAAGTTAACACCCACTCTTACTTCTTACACAATCACCGACAGTGATTTTTTTCTCCTGTAGTGTTCGTGAGGCTTTTTCGTGAGAGGTTCTGATCTACACGTTGACAAGTTACACAGAGCAGAGAATACCACGGCTTACTAATGAAGGGGAGAAATTAGCAGGAGAGGAACGATTTCAGATAGGACTCTGTCAGATGTGTTAAGAGAGAGAGAGACTAAGCTTTTCTCAGTTACAAAGACTGCCTCAGTTACAAAGCTTTTTTTTTATGGTTTTAGTGGAAAATTTCAAATGCTGTATTTTTGAAACATTCCGTCCTTCTCTTTTTCAATCAGTTATAAAGCATAACAAATTTGTGAGCAGTTTTGGGTAGGTTATTTTGGAAATGTAATAAGATACACCCTATTTAAAATGTAATAAGTAGTGTAACTATGTCAATTACTTTATTAAAGTAATGTAACTGATTAAACTAGTATTCTATTTTTTTTAATTAATGTTTTCAACTGTTAATCATTTTCAAACATTTAAAGCAGGCAGGGTTAACCTCAAGGTAATACTCAACATTGATTCCTGTCAGATTTTCAAAATACTTAATGGCTTGAATTTAAGATTATTATAATTTAATTTTGAAGCATAGCCACCATAAAATCAGACTTTAGCACCTCTTTTGTACTTTGAGGTCGTTCTGAGGTTAAATATAGATTTTAAATCAAAACAAGGCATAGTTTAATAGCTATGATATTGTTTTTAAGATCAAATCTTTAGAAAACACTGGCATCTTAAAATGCTTTGGGGGAGAAAAAAACTGTAAATCTTAAAAAATAAAGCATAAACAAACATAAAACAGTAACTGAATAATCATGTATCCTGTTCAGTTTCCTAAACTCCTGAAACATTGGTGTCTCATATTTTGAAGCAGTCAATGCAATTTGGGAAATAAATCAGTGTGTGTGTGTGTGTGTGTGTGTGTGTGTGCTCTTGTTTTTGTGACATATCAGGACACAACTCTGTATAATTTACATTAGTAACAATTACATTAGTTACAATAACATTAGTAACTGTAATTGAATTGCACTTTTTTTTCTCAGTAACTGTACCTAACATTTTGCAGTTACATTTATTTTGTAATTAAATTATACACTTCCATGTAACAAGTTATTTCCCAACACTGTTTGTGAGAATGTGTTCATGTATTTAATGTATATATGTATTTAATTGGGGGGGGGGGGGGGGTATGAATATACATTCTTTCAAATGTATCATGACATTTCTCCCAAAAAAATAAGTATTAAATGTCAGTACTTCAGTGGTTCTCTGTCACAGATCTTTAGGTTTTAAAGGGGTCATATGATGTTGCTAAAAAGAACATTATTTTGTGTATTTGGTGTAATGCAATGTGTTTTATGCAGTTAAAGGCTAAAAAACACATATTTTCCACATATGTGGAAACGACTTTCTGAAACGCGTTGTTTTTTTACAAAGCTCATACAGTAGGTTTGAAAAGCGAGGTATACTATGATTGGCCAGCTATCCAGTGCATTTTGATTGGCCGAATACCTCATGCGTGTGACTTTGCAGGAAGTTTGTGTACCTTGAAGCAAAAATGTCAAAGCAAAAATGTCAAAGCAAATTTTCTTAACAGACTCCCCTCCTGCAGAGTTTAATTCCAATTTAGCTAATCAAGTATTCATGTAGAATTGAAAATTCCATCAGGTGTTGAAGCTTAACTCAGGATGGCAGGTGGGATCATCTATGTTTTATATTTCTCACATTGCATATACACTTTCAAATATACTTGTGTACGCAGGGGGCATCAGTTCACACACGCAAGATTCTAGAGCTGTAGGATCATACATCTCTGTGCTAAGCTCTAGATACTGCCATTCCTTTTACAAAGGGTTCCTACATTCTTTTCTGTATAATGCTTTAAGAGAAAATACACTTTTGCACCTGTGGTAAAAAAAAAAAAAAATTATATTAATAATAATAATAATAATAATAATAATAATGTAAGTAGTCTGTTATTATGTCTGCTGAGCCTTTGAGGGTCACATAGTATGAAAACTGTTTCAGATTTTTTTCCCCTTTAATCGCTGATGCTCTGATGTGTTCATGGTAATATCTGGACTGAAAATAGCTTTTTTTAATGAATCATGATGTGTGTGTGTTTATATATATATATATATATATATATATATACTAACAAACTAATAATAAACATGTTACTTGTGCATCAAATTAGCATATTAGACTGCTGAATTTCAGCTTTGCCATCACAGAAAAAAAAATCGATTTAAATATATATATATATATATATATATATATATATATATATATATAAATAAATATATAAAAATTTAAACAACACAAAATAACATTTCAAAATATTATTATACTGTTTTTATTGTACTTGTCATCAAAATAAAATGCAATGCCTTTGTGAGCATAAGCATTCATACTTCACATAAAAAAAATCGTAGACCGGAACCAGAATATTGTATACTGTAGAAGCATGTAACCACCTAGAAACTGAAAAACACTAAGGAATACACAGAACACCTCAGGCAAGAACTCATTTTTTCTTTCTTTTTCTTTTTTTTATGTAAAAAATAAATTTTCTTCAATCTGTTTTGCTCATTATTGATTATAAACTGCTCTCTGAATCAACATATTTATGGTCTGTTGAAATTCAGAGCATATATGAAATTCAGTTGCTGTGTATGGGTTCTTAACAGTCTGTAATGATGGCTCATTTTAGAGAGACTAGTCTTTGAAAATCTCATGCCATGAGTCACAGGATATTTAGGCTTTTGCATTCTTTTTAAATCCCATGAATCAGTCAGGTTTGGTGACAAATCAATTCATCACACTAGTCTCTATAGCAACAACCAGACTAGGTTCACTTGGCTTGGTTTGATTCCCAAGTAAAGTTCTGCAGCTGACATGATGTCATTACCGATTTGATTTCGAAATGGTAATGTGGTGGACAAGTTTATCCAAAACATCATTGCATTCAAGCTATACATTTTTGTCATGCATTCTCTGGAAATCAAACCCATGACCTTGGCATTGCTTATGACAGCTCTACTGTTTGAAAAGCTCAATGTTAATGCTAAATTAATGCTCCTATTGTTTTGTTGACTGAAGTGCTAATTTCTAACTGTTTAATAAAATACCAACATAGGAATTTCTATTATCACACTGTGATTATCAGGCATTTGTGAACATTATTAAGTGCTAAATAGGATCACTACATCACTAAAGCATATTATTGGAAACAGTGAATCGACAGTAGAAGAGAGCGGTCTGTTATTCAGTGAGGTCAAAGAGCCATTCAAGACAAAAGGCCATAAATACTCAAGCATCCTTTACTTAACCTGGCATGAAGATACGTACGTATCTCTGAACTAACAGCAAATTGAACCTTGCAAAATGAGCAGCAATAGACACTGTTAGGGTCGGCTAAGGTTAAGACTTTAGAGATAATGAATAGTAGAAATGGGAGGCTTGCAATATAACCTAAATAATAAACTATAAATAATGACTAGTAAATCATTGATAAAAAAAGATGCAGTCAGGTTTAAAAGAAATAATGTGTCATTTATGTTGTGTAAAAAAGTGTTTGCATCAAGTGTAAATAAATACAATTAGCACCTTGTTTCCACTAAGTGCAAATAGGCAGATGAATTGCTCAGACAAAAGCATCAGCTAGACAAAACCAACACAAGCTAGATTGTTCAATCTCAGATGAAGAAATGCAATACGCCATCAGAGTAGTTTTATTGAATAATGAAAAAGGATGCTACTGAATTCACCACAGAGCAAAATAAAGTCTATATAGAGTTAATCATTTTAGATTCTTTGACATATGGCAGTTCTAATTGACAGGCAAGAAAGCAGAAATGTTTTGAGCTTCATGTACTCATTCCCAGCACAGCCACTGGTAAAAGCAGAATCAAATCATTTACATTGGTCAAAGGCTTCCCCCTCTGAACCTTGTAACAGTAACACAGCACAGAAGGCACAATTATTTATTAACCTCTCCTCTCCTCATCTCTCCTTTCTTTTGATTTTGACAAAACAATCAGAGCCTAGTAGAAGATCAATAGATTAATAATGAATAATGTTCAGAAAAGCCTGAAGATGTGTTGTTCTCTGTCTAAACTAATCTCAGCTACATAACATTAAGCAAAGCTTTTGACACTGAATGCGTTAGTAAGGGTTTGTGGTGGAACATGACATAACGATTTTGAATCAATTACAAGTATTTTCATGAAAGCTTCAGTGTAATGTAATCCGTTCAGTATGATGGTGAAACAAATCACCCAGCATTGGTTAGGGAATCATTTTATCTCCTCCACTTTCAAAAAAAAGAAAAGAAAAAAATCATAAAGAAAAAAATTTAACAATTATAAAATATAAAACTTGACAGTTCTATCACCAAGACGTCCTTCCAGTGGGGTGAATAATGAGTGAATTTTTAAGATTTTGAGTATGTCAAACTCAATTTATTTTCCTCATAGTTCTGGTCCAGGTAGAACCCATCATCCAGCAGGATCAAAAAAAAAAAAGAAAATTCGCGAGGAGACTGCTTCAGTTGCACTACTTATTCTCTGACTGACAGTGAAGTTTCTCAGCCTTTATCTGTCTTGGACTCTGGGGCGAACAATGGTGTTAAATATCTCATGGAATCAGTGTGGGTGAAGACAGATTCCTTGTTCATTTCCCTTTTACAAGAACCTTTGAATGATTTGAAAAGAAACTCAATTTATACTCTTCAGTTCTGAACCAGCTCTCTGAAAATCAGTGTTTTATTTTGCTTTAGAATCGGCTTTAGATTCTCAGTCACACTTTAGAATGGAATTGATTTGTTTACAATCTCAGAATATTGCTATTTTGCTGAAAACACAAACATAATATTTGAAAACCTTTGAACATTAAGATAGGGATGTGGTACATTATGGAGTTAGAAAATAGTTTGAGTATAAACAATTCAAAAGTGCACCCAATGCCACTAAACAGTCATCATCCATAAGGGCTTACGTAACCTAATGTAGATAAAAACAATCCTTACAAGCCCTGTGATCAGAGAAAGTCAGCAGCTGCTCCTGATCTATTTGAATTTTACAAGCAGAGACGATGTGAACTGAAAGCTGTGACCCCAAGAATATATTTATTATGTGTCTATTTGAAAAATCATCTGTATACAATATATAAAATGATATTTTTCTCAATAATGATTTCTGAATTGCCCTGCATGCATTCTCTTGTTTAGGACCACATATTTGACAAAGTTACAGTATCTAAATTTGTCTTTTTCTTACAATTATATTTCTTATGATATCCACTAAATTGAAGATCTGTTCTTTTGTTTTCGGTATTTTCCTCTCTATGGTGGTTAATAGTGTTTAACTATGTGTGCCAGAATGTTGAACTAACAATACTGTGCAGCACTGCGTAATCATTTGAGTCACGTTGAAGCATCAATGTGAACATCATTCCAACTGTTGCAAACAGTCTGGGACAATTACATTCAATTAGTTCAGATTCTCCCTTTATTTTGTTATGTTCTGAGCTGAATGGAGTATTGTACCTGCAAAATGACAAAACCTCAAAACAATATTTAATCACAGTCATTTCTAATTATGATAAGCCCACTTTACAGACATGAAGAGTAAAATATAAAGTCTACACTCGGTTCACAGTAAAAGGCGAATCCAAGAGAAGTACAATCCATTTATTTGTTCATTTTCTGTTTGATCATCAGCTGTGCTTGTAGTGACCTGTCAGTCATTTTGGAGGTATCACAATTATATGGAATAAAAAGGGAGAGAAGCCCAACATCCATAAAGACAGATGTTTCATAATATACAAAAACAACCAAAAAAAAAGTTGTTTTGCTATTAAAAAGTTAAAACAGCCTTATATATATATTATATTTGCATTATATCACTATGGTATTTTGAACAAATGGGATACACTTTACAAGCATAGCCACAAAGCATAAATAGTTCATTATCTGATAAATAAATCCTGTAGATAAATAAATGTATCATTATTTATCATCCTCACCGTAACACCACTTACAGTTTCTCTTAAGTCTAGTCCAGTAAACAACTCTTCTGTATACTTTTTATGGCATGTTAGAGAGCAGCAGTACAGTGATTAATTTCACTGAAGGACAGTTATAACAGTTTGTAATATAGCGCTGATCAGTAAGGGCTTTGCACCCTTAGGATGCAATACCCATGCACATCAGGACAACACTCTTCTTCCATCTGTCATCCGGTGACAACCTTCTCATACTCTCTAACAGGGTCCGTTTTGTATCTCTCCGCTGGAAAGAAACAGCACACATTTTGGTAATTCACTTCTCTTGTTAGTCTTTTTTTTGTTACCATATAAAAGGAGACTGCCTTTCATGTTACATAGCTCTCTAGTCACAATGACACAAGCCATATGTGCAAACTCATCATAAAAATATCTCTTGATAACTTCAGAGTGCCAGCAGCCATAATAAAGATAAGCCTGTTTCCTCTAATGCAGTGCAGTGCTTCCCAATTCAGGCGTTTTTTTTTAAGCATATTTAGCTTTTGGTACCACCTATGTGACCAGCATCTGTTGTCCTCAGAGGCTCATAAAGAGCATTACACAATGAATTAAGAAAAAATATCAATCTCATTGTTGTGTACAGATTGTCAATGCAAAAAGAGAGGGGCAGTGGTGTTTTTGAAAACGTCTTTTCCTTGTCAACCACCTGTTCATGGCACTGGATGCAGCAAACTAGCTGCCAATGTTCTCTAAAAAGACCTCTTCCAGGACTTGCACAGGATCTTCTGAAAAGCTCGCCGGAAGTCCTGGTTGAAGATGGTGTAGATGACGGGATTGAGGGAGCTGTTGCAGTAACCGATCCAGAAGAAAAACTTGAAAAGGGTGTCATGGATGGCACAGGGCTCCCGGCAGATCCCATACAGGCTGTAGCTAAAGAAGAACGGAAACCAGCAGACCACGAACACCCCCATGACCACGGCCAGCACAAAGGTGAACCGCTTCTCTCGTGCCTGGGAAATTTTTTTTCTCGAAATGGTGTTCCTCCTTTTTCTGCGGGAGGAAAACAAGTCCAGGGTCTTGCTGCTGGCTCGGGACTTCCGGCTGGAATGCTTGGAGCTGGAGCTGTTCTTGCGGCTGGGCCGGCGGTCTTTTCTCGAGGGTGCCATCTCGTTTTGCGTCCTTTTGGCCTTCTCATCAGACGAGCTGCTGTCCTCCAGCTCGGCATCTGGGTCATCCTCGGCTGGTTTGCGTTCCCCTGGTGGCGGTGAGGCACAGTGCCCGTTTTCCCGCCTAGAATCCTCACGGCTCAAGCCGTTCTCCAGCTGTGGCGTTCCTGACCCGCCGTCTGGATCACGGTGCTTTTCAGACATATTTCGGGTTCTCTTCTTAGCCACCTGGTAGATTCGGATGTAAACAAGGATCATGATGACACACGGGGCAAAGAACGACCCGATGCTGGAATACAGGATGTACCACGTGTGGTTGTTCAGCTGGCATTGTGGTTCGCTGCTGTCACCCTCGTTATTCCGGTCCATGGAGATGAGCGGTGGGAAGGAGATTACAGCCGCAATCAACCATACCACCACAATCATGCCCTTTACCCTGCGAGGTGTCCTCTTCAAGTTATACTCGACCGCCTGCGTTACAGACCAGTACCTGTCCAGACTTATAGCACACAGGTGAACAATAGAAGATGTGCAGAAAAGAACATCTAGTGCAAGATAAATATCACACCAAACTTTCCCAAAAAACCAGTAGCCCATTAATTCATTGGCCAGAGAGAAAGGGATTATCAGGGTGGCCACCAGAATGTCCGCACTGGCCAGAGACACGAGAAAAAGGTTTTGTGCTGGCTGGAGCGCTCGGCTCGTTAAAACGGCGATAACGACCAGCACATTCCCCACTATTGTAAACAAGATGAGAAAGCTCACCAGCCCCGCGAGCCCTATAATGGTGGCCGGAGAATAGCGACTAGTAGAATTCCCAGAGGATGTTAAACCAATGTCAATGTAAGTGTCCACTTCGCTTGCAAAGCTTAGGTTATGCATATTGATTTAGAAAAGGCTCTGCTGTCCAATAAGTCGTCCACGCGCGTATTCGCGAATACTCTCTCTCTCTCTAATTTCACTATAAGTTATTTGCAGGTTCCTCTATGTTTCTTCTTACCTTGTGTTCTTATTTTAATCCCGTTCGCGTCTTTTTCTTGTCCGCACAATTCCTCTTACGGCTCATTTGGTTGCGTCTTTGAAAAAGAGACCCATCCCGTGGTGAGTTTGAAGTAAGCATCACCTCCTCTTACATCCGTGCGAGCTGCTCGTCCTCTCGCGGGCGTCTCTCTCAGCATCCACCCGAGCGAAACACCGCCGGGACTCAACTATCCACGTGCTGAGAGCATTAAACTGATGGAGCGCCGCCCCGCCCCTGGAGAGAACTACCGACTGCTGAAGTACTCTACTACCGTTCAGCGCCGTTCTCAGTCACAGTGAACATTTTAAATCAGATCAGAGCGAGATTTTATGCATTTTTAAACATTTCTTCTTTACGCGTCAGACAGCAAGAGCGGTAACTTGGGCAAGTATGCGATGGGCATTACATGTCATGTATTCTGAAAGGAAGTACATTTATAGCACTAGGCGTTTTCAAGAATAACGTTTTGAAGATTTGGAAAAGGACAGTGAACTGAAGAAACTATGGTTTACGGCATCTTTGCTCGCTGGGTGTCACTGTTGTAACAATGTGATTGTGGCTTTAAATAATGCGAAAACCTGTCAGTCAATAGGCTTATATAGCTGCTTTCCTCACAATGTTTCTCGAACTTTGCTTTTAAACATTTTATTAGCTTTGAGATTGATTGGACAAGTAGCCAGTAAGTGTTACATTTTAGTCTACTAATCTCAAAACAGATAATCAATAATTTAGGCTAGTTCCCCCCCCCCCCCCCCCCCCCCCAAAGATTTCAGCATATTTTCAACAGGCTGGGTATCAGTCACGATGTGCATATTTCCACCAAATGTGATTTACCTTCCATTTGAATAAATTGTCCTTCATTATTAAGATATAAAATATTGAATTTGCATCTGTTCTCATTTTAATATAGTAGTCTACAAATAATTTTTAAAATAGTGCCATATGGCAGAGGCTGCTAAAATTACTTTAACTCACCTTGATCTGAAAAGATTAACTACAATACAAGTTCATTCAGACTGTAAGGGCATTTTGTCAAGAGAACCAGAATTTTGTTGCTATGGTAAATGGCATTACTGTATATTAATGCAGGTTCATATAATAATTAGGCTATACTGTTTGAATAGGCACAAAATCACATAACAGTGTCATATTTACTTGAGATGTACTAACACATAGGATTTATGGACTTTATGTCAGTTTGGTTTGGTAATGTGTGTTTCCTACATAATATGATGACTGTAAAAAGCAAATTCCATTTCAAACATGTATCTTGATGGAATCAGCTGCCCCATGACATTGGTGCTGCCTCCTCTCTCCAGACTTATAAGTCTCAACATAAAACTCATCTATTCACTCTGTTCTCTAAATAAATTATTTACCTCTCTGCTTCTCTATTGCTCAACTTCTGTTCGTATGACATATGACCACCTTCTTGATGTAATTGGTGTTTATTCATCATATGATTGCGTGTCCCCTTGATGTTTAACTGTAGATCTTTGTTGTCAATACTTGTTTGTCTGAATGTGCCCTCTGACTTTTTTTTTTTTTTTTTGCTAATGGTTTGTATTATTTTGTTAAATGTCCTTGGGTTCTTGACTGTCTGGTGTATTTTGTTTGCCGCTTATATTATTGTGTAACATGTCCTTGGGTTCTTGAAAGATGCTATAAAAATTAAACATATTATTACATGGTTTGCTATTGAATTAACTAATTTTAAAAGCTACAAAAATGAAAAAGAGCATTCTGTGCCTCATTTGTAAATCTCTTTGGTTAAGAGCATCTGCTGAATGAATAAATGCAAATTATAGCATTTACATGAATAACATATTGCCAGTTTGAACTTTTGTACCAATAATATTTAATCCATTTTTTTTATTCTAAATACTAAATCTGATAAAAAAAAATATATGGTTAGTCAGTGGTCGAGATGATTGATGCTCTTCTCTGACCTATCAGAGGTCCCAAGTGAAATGCTGCTCTTGACATTTTATTAATATTTTTTTAACAGTGAAGCAAAGGGACATATTTTTATTTAACATTAGAAAATGAATTATGCTAATGAGGTTAGCATGTGACATATTTGCTCAGCTTGAAGTGAAATTAGTCTACCAATGAAAAAAAAAATAGTTGAACTCATTCATGGCATATGCTGATATTCCAGTGATTGAGTAGTGGTTGTCACATGTCTGCAGTATTAAGTTGCTGGAGCTAAATAACAGACTTTAGATATAATAAGAACCCAGATATGAGATTGCAAAGGTTAATTCATATGTAAACATTGATGACATTAAGTATTGCTTTTAATGTCGACTGAGTGACAGCTGGTATTTAATTTCAAGTGATAAGTCGCAGGATTGGGAAAAGGAAATAACTATCATCTGTTTTTACCGTATAATATATACAGTATAATGTGTTGAGGTTGATTTAGTGATTTTATTTGACCAATTAACAAAAAAGTATCTGATTTTCCTGTCCCTCTTTATATGTTTCAGATCCTGTTTCAAACAGATATAGGTGTTTCACAAGTTCACCCTTACATCTAATCTGAAGGCGAATAGTAGGCATATTTTGGCGTGCTGTCCTGGGGGAGGGGTCTGGGCCCGGAGCATAGCCCGAACCCAAATAACTCCCCCTATCCCTAATTTGGGATAAATAGATTAGAAGTGAGGAGTTGGGGTGGAGGAGGGATGCCGAAAAACTGTCGTGGGACAGGAGGTAGGAAGACTGGATATATATACGCTTGTGTGCTAGTTAAGATGATTAGCTAAACGAGATGCACCTGTGCCAAATTGGATGATTATCTGATCGTGCTCCTCCCGAACTTTGTTAATGAAACCACATTTGTCTGTAATGCATGGCTATAAAATCTCCAAACTTAAAGACTTTTTGACATTTCAAACAAGGCTTTGTCAATTCATAATACAAACGTACTCGGTTACTAACGTAACCTCGGTTCTCTCTAGAAGAGGGAACGAGTACTGCATCTTAGCTAAGACGCTACGGGAAAAGTCTCTTTTCACGAAATACTGAAGAAAAAAATTATCCTTAATTTTGAATTTTTGTAAAGCGCATTTGCAGCAGCACACAGCCATAGGCGAGACGGCTCGCTCGCTCATTGGCTGCTCTGCGGCAACTGCACAGCCTATCGAGTGAAGGCTGATGCAACATCAGACCAATAAGGGCGCTTCGCGCCCTTCATGCCACCTCTCGCCGAAACGGGTGTGGCCCAACCGTATAAAAGGAGCTCGAAAAGGCTGACTCACCTGATTTATTTCATCGCCAAAGCGAACCAGAGTGAATCGTACGCACGGCAGAGAACGCAGTACTCGTTCCCTCTTCTAGAGAGAACCAAGGTTACGTTAGTAACCGAGTACGTTCTCTTACGAGAGTTCTCTCGTACTGCGTCTTAGCTAAGACGCATACGGGAACCCCATGCAAAGCGCCGTACGCGCAGGGATCACACACCAATAAACCTGGAAGCAACGCCCAGGATTTACAGTGCACAGTCACCCGAGGGACTCACAGAGAGTCCAGGACAGGAGGGGGGGGGGGCCCTCCATCCCATATCTAGCAGCATCCGTAGATGCGGCAATATGACATCACACAGTCGAGGCAAGGCCTGACCAATGTGGCAATGCGGGTCTTACGCAATATTGCCCATATAACAGTCGGCAGCGCATAACGCACGCGATCTCAGAGTTCCAATCAGGGAGACGACGCCTCTTGTGGAGTGTGCTACGACGAGTGGGCACTGAAGGCCCCTGGAAGCGTAAGCTAACGCTATGGCGTCAACTATCCATCTGGATAGACTCTGTCTCGAAACAGCCATTCCTTTGGAACGTCCACTGAACGAGACAAACAGCTGCTCAGTCTGTCTAAAGACAGCGGAGCGAGACACATAAGCTCTTAAAGCCCTAACAGGGCAAAGAAGACTCGAGACAGTCTAAAGACAGCAGAGCGAGACACATAAGCTCTTAAAGCCCTAACAGGGCAAAGAAGACTCGAGTCTCCATCCTCTCCTGACACCGACAGGGCAGACAGGGCAATAACCTGAGCCCGAAACGGCGTGTTCAGGGATTTCGGCACATAACTGTGCCTAGGTTTGAGTATGACCCTTGAGTCATTAGGCCCAAAACTCCAAGCACGACTGGCTCACCGAGAGCGCGTGCAGGTCACCCACACGCTTCACTGAAGCGAGAGCCAACAAGAACACTGTCTTGAACGACAGATGCTGGAGGATAATCGTTTGGATAGGCTCGAAAGGGGAACCCTTCATGGCCTCCAAAACCGTCGCGAGGTCCCATACAGGGACTGACGGAGGTCTGGGAGGATTCAGCCTCCTAGCTCCTCTAAGGAAGCGGATGACCAAATCGTTCCTTCCCATTGACTGACCGAACGCTGTCTCAGAAAACGCTGCGATAGCTGCCACAAACTTTGAACGTGGATGGGGCTCTGCCCTTATCCAACAGCTCCTGTAGGAAGGAGAGAACCTCCGTCGCCTCACAACTAAGGGGTGAACATCCCAGAGCTGTGCACCAGCTGGAGAACACCGACCACTTCGAGGCGTACAGCCGTCGTGTCGACGGAGCTCTAGCCTGAGTGATGGTATTTAGCACTCCCACTGAGAGATCAGCGGGTAACTGTTGAGCGCCCACACATGGAGGGACCACAACTCCGGTTGAGGGTGCCAAATCGAGCCCCCGGCCTGCGAGAGGAGATCCCTCCTCAACGGCACTGGCCACGGGGCAGTGTCTGCTAACTGCATCAAATCTGGGAACCATGGTTGGTTCTTCCAAAATGGTGCTACAAGCAGTATTGAACATCCCGTTTCTCTCACCCATTCTATCACCTGCGGAAGGAGGGAGATGGGGGGAAAAGCATAAAGCGGGCAGCACGGGCATCTCCGTGACAGCGCACTTTCGTTCTTGGAAAAGAACGCGGGGCAGTGAACGTTTTCGTTGGACGCGAAGAGGTCCACCTCCGCCCTGCCAAATCTCTCCCACAACAGCCGGACTGTTTGCGGGTGTAGAGACCATTCGCCTGTCGGAATGTTGTTTCTGGACAGCCTGTCTGGACCCAGATTCTGTAGCCCAGGCACATGAACTGCCCAAACCAGGAGGCGTTCCGCCAACCTGTACAGGTTTCGGGACCCGAGACCGCCCTGGCGATTTATGTAGGACACCACAGACATGTTGTCCGAACGGACTAAGACGTGGTGTCCCTTGATTCGGGGACAAAAGCACGTCAGCGCGTTCTCCACTGCCAGCATTTCCAGACAGTTGATATGTTGGGGCTTTTCCCGTTCTGACCACAGGCCAAAGGACGGTCTGCCCTCAAGCAGCGCTCCCCATCCCGAAGTGGAGGCGTCCGTCGACACTATCTTCACTTTCAAGGAAGTCCCCAGGCTTACACCTGATTGGTACCAGTCGTTCACTGTCCAGGGTTTCAGGGCTGTAACGCAGCTGATTGAGCCAGATTGAGCCAGAATCAGCCAGTCATTTAAATAGTTCAGCGCTCGCATGCCTCTGAGTCTGAGAGGAGCAAGCGCTGCGTCCATGCACCTCGTAAACGTACGAGGAGCCACGAACAAGCCGAACGGCAGGACTGTAAACTGGTATGCCTGGCCCTCGAAGGCGAATCTCAAGCATCGCCTGTGACGTGACGCTATCTGTATTTGAAAATACGCGTCCTTCAGATCTATTGACATGAACCAGTCTCCTCTGCGAATATGCGCGAGGAGTTTCCTGGTTGTAAGCATTTTGAAACTGCGTTTCGCCAATGCTTTGTTTAGCTGTCTTAGATCCAGTATGGGTCTGAGACCCCCGTCTTTCTTGGGCACTAGAAAGTATCTGCTGTACAGCCCCCCCTCGCTTTGAGCTTGAGATACAGGCTCCACAGGCCCTCTGCTCAACAGTTTCGATATTTCGGCTCGAAGTAGGTGTGCTACTTCTGTTTTGACCGAAGTTTCGACGCGCACTAAAAAGCGCGGAGGGCGTCGAAAAAAAAACTGTAGCCAGTAGCCTCCCTTTATAATGTCTAGCACCCAATCCGAAACCCCTGGAAGCGCTGACCATGCGTCTGCAAGAATGGCTAGGGGTTGGATGGGAAGCGCGCTCTGTTGGCTGGGCAACGGCAGCGCTTCGATGTGCTCTAACATGGGCATTAAGCCTGTGACATTTGAGGCGGGGAGCGCGCTGATCACAGCGGGCAGATCGCTCGTCCTCGACCCCCCCACGGTGCTTAACCGAGTGAGGGAGGGCTGAGCGGGTCCCGTGGGACTCGTGCTGTCTGTGAGTAATTGTGGGCTGTAAGCGTGCACATTTACTGCTTTAGACTCACTGTCTGCCTGGGCAGAACGAACGTGCACGGGTTTCGTTTTTACAGAAACTACATGACGCGTGTGACATAGTGTTTGTGGGCACTGAGGAGTGGGCACGTTTACTATGCAATGCGCGCGATCGACTTGAGTCGCTTTTATGGGCGCGAGCCCTGTGTGAAGGGCTGTGCTTATATGTGGAGATGGGCACCGAGCAGTGGGCATCGTCACTACATTTATAGCACCATCGGCCGTGGCCGGGACACCAGAAATTACACCTTTTTCGGGAAATATCTGGGTAGCCGTGTCAACGGTTTTTGTGTGCAGGCAAGCGGGCAACGTCTGAGAGCGTCAGCCCTAGATGCCTCTCAGCCACCGTAGCGGAAGCCATAACTCGTCCCATGGCTTGTGCAGCGGATTTAGTAGCGATGCACTCCTAAAATCTGCGAGACAGATAGCCGCGCGAGCAAAGATGACGTCATGCGGCAGGCTTTAGATGGCAACACTGCTTTCGTCCGCCGTCCAGCAGAGGGCGGGCAAAGGTGCGTCGCTATCGCCCTGTTCCACCGGCGGAAGTGACTGTTAGTTCCTGTTTTTAGCATCATCCAGTGCGGAGAATGCTAGTGAGACAGACGAACGAGTTCGCGCTGAATATGGAGTGTTCCAAGCCTTTGCCAGGCTCGGAGAAGAATGCCAGGCGAGTCCTCAGAGTCACCATCGGCAGTAGCTCGCAGTGAGGGCAGCCGCCGTCAGCGAGCGCGAGCGCTGCATGATCCTCACCCAGGCAGGAGACACAGATGACGTGACGGTCTCCTTCGCTGAGCGGGGCTCTGCACGAGCCACACGAGGGCATCTTTAAAAAGACGCAGCTCTTTTACGAGTGTGCGTCGCAGGGCGAACACACACAAGGATATAAAAGGATATAGGCGCCGGAGAGCGCAGCAGGAACGGCAGTGGAAGGCGGCGAAGGCCAGCAGCTTCAGAAGTGGCTCGTCCCGCTGAGATGCTTATCAGACGGCGCTTGCTTCCTTCGTGATCCAACGATGCGTGAGCTTTGCTGAAGAGAACAAAAATCAGGTGAGTCAGCCTTTTCGAGCTCCTTTTATAGGGTTGGGCCACACCCGTTTTGGCGGGAAGTGGCATGAAGGGCGCGAAGCTGATGTTGCATCAGCCTGCGCTCGATAGGCTGTGCAGTTGCCGCAGAGCAGCCAATGAGGGAGCGAGCCGTCTCGCCTATGGCTGTGTGCTGCTGCAAATGCGCTTTACAAAAATTCAAAAGTAAGGATAATTTTTTGCTTCAGTATTTCGTGAAAAGAGACTTTTCCCGTAGCGTCTTAGCTAAGACGCAGTACGAGAGAACTCTCGTAAGAGAACTTTCCTTTCTAGTTAAACTTTTATTGCAGTTATTTAACATCCTTTTTGTCAAGTTTAAATTAAATGAAAACTCTGGAATTAAACTGGAATCTAAATACATATTCTATTAAATTCTGAATGCTGCACCTTGATAAAAGATGTAAAAATATTGATTGTTTTGAGTGCTCACTCAGCATGTATTCTCTTCAGATGAACAGTGTAATTCTAAGAGTTTTTGTTTCTGGGCACTTGAGGTGGACATGTGTGGCTGTGTGTGCGCATATCTATTCATGCTGCTGAATATAGTGCCTTTGTGTGTGTCACATATCATGCTTGTGTTTGTTAAACAGATTAATGTGTATGAGTTTTTCAAATATCGATTTTGTGATACACACCTATCTGACTGCGTTGGCTTCCTCTTGCTCCGTTTCTGTTGTGAGTTGTTTGCGTGTGTAAGTTGTAGGCGGGCCTACAATTCAATGCTGTTAAGAGCAGCAGAAGCTGACCCTCAAGCTCTGCTCTTCTCAAAGCTGATTTGTATTGAGTCTTCCTGGGTTGTGATCATTAAAGGTTCCCCTTGGGCCACACTTGTGTCTGTTTAATTGAAGCGTGTGTGTGTGTGTTTGTGTGTGTTTGTGTGTGTGTGTGTGTGGGGGTGTGTGTGCCTGTGTGTGTGTGTGTGTGTGTGTGTGTGTGTGTGTGTGTGTGTGTGTGTGTGTGTGTGTGTGTGTGTGTGTGTGTGTGTGTGTGTGTGTGTGTGAGTGATCCACATCATTACCTTGAGTTGATCCGTCCTTTCTTCCCTCGGCCCATGTTTCATTCACACTTAAGGTAATACAAATGTAAAATCACGTCAAGCTACCAAATGCACAGTTTTAGTACATGAACAGTCTTGTAGAAATCTGAGATATCAGTTTAAAACTGATATCATCTGTGGTTGCTGTTTATTTTTTCTTTGTTAGTTTTTTTTTTGTTTATTTTTTTAAGCATTTTGTGGTGATAAAAAATATGTGAGCATCATATATACAGTACAGACCAAAAGTTTGGAAACATTACTATTTTTAATGTTTTTGAAAGAAGTTTCTTCTGCTCATCAAGCCTGCATTTATTTGATCAAACATACATAAAAAACAGTAATATTGTGAAATATTATTACAACTTAAAAAAAATTGTTTTCTATTTGAATATACTTTAAAAAAAAAATTTATTGCTGTGATGCAAAGCTGAATTTTCAATTTTTTTAAATTGTAATAATATATCACAATATGACATTTTTTTCTGTATTTTTGATCAAATAAATGCAGGCTTGATGAGCAGAAGAAACTTCTTTCAAAAACATTAAAAATAGTAATGTTTCCAAACTTTTGGTCTTTACTGTATATATATATATATATATATATATATATATATATATATATATATATATATATATATATATATATATATATATATATATATATATATATATAAAGTTTTCATCAAAAGCTTGGAATAATTAAGTTTTTGAAAGAAGTCTCTTACGTTCAGCAAGGTTGCATTTATTTGATCAAAATAGAGTAAAAACAGCAATATTGTGAAATATAATTAAATATTATTCATTTTATAGAACAATTTTCAATTTTAACATGTTTTAAAGTAAAATGTATTCTTGTGACGGCAAAGCTGAATTTTCAGCATCATTGCTCCAGTCTTCATTGTCACATGATCCTTCAGAAATCATAATATTTAATATCAAATCTAATCTACTGATTTGCGTCTTTAGTATTATCAATGCTGAGTTATTAGTAATAATGGTTCTTATTATTATCAATGTCCATAACCATTTCTGCTGATTAATATGTCTGTGAAACATTTGTTTGAAATATTTTTGTAACATTATAAATGCTTCAAACTTTAATTTATCATCAAACACAGAGCCTAAATATTTGTACTCTTTGAACACTTCTACCTGATGTCTCTTAATGACGGCAGGCAGCAAAGGTACAAAGTTCTTCTTACGGAAGTCAATGAACATCTCTTTTGTTTTAGAAGCACTAATGTTTAAAAATGAAGCATCACACCACTGAATAAAACTGTCTAGCACTGCACCATGACTCCCATCTGACTCAGTGAGGACAGACATAATCACAGAATCATCTGCAAATTTAATAATAAGTCTCAGCTCAAAAACACTAAGAAAATTACTGAAAATGAGGAAACGATGAAAAAAGGGGGGAAAGTGGGAAAGGCAAGTAGAAACATGTGTTTTGAGTACAGGGTAACACATATGAGGATTGATTGAAAGCTCGTAGAAAATCATTCTAGAAACACTGTGATTGCATGTCACAGTAACTGATGACAGCTACAAAGGCAGGTGTACAAGGGTGTGTGTGTGTGTGTCATTTACAGGCCCACACAGTCAGATGCCACTAGACACTGTGGCGGGTTTGATTTTAATTCCCTAGTCAGCGGGTGCGCAGTGGGAATTGTAATTTGCCTCAACAGCAGGATTTACTACAATTGAATTTCATTACAGCAATGACATTTATTGGACTGTTTACAGTGTATACAATGTATTATTGGGTAATATAGTCAATGAATTAAATATTTGATGTAGTTTACACTTCATCCAAATCAACTTACAGTAAATGAAGTCACTCCTAAAGGAATTTGTGAGGGAACAATGTCAGATGATCTATGCATGTATATTGTTTCAGAGAATCTTTAGGTAGTGTCTCCCATGCGGGCAGATCTAATAACATAAATTGTCCTTTGTTGCTGCAGTTTGTTGCTGGACAGATTTTGATACAAGTGAGACTGGCTGTTAGTAAGCTAAATCAGCTTAAGACAGAAGGCTGATGTGAGTTAGAGAGAAGGAGAGATGGGAGGGAAAGGCAGTCATGTTTATGTCTTGGAGGATAACAGGTCAGAATGTCCTCTTGATGTTCAGTAGCTGAAATGACTTATCATGCACCACAGTTCATAGGCGCCTCTCACAAAACCTGTCAACATGTTCATCACAGAGCAGCAAGAGAAAAAGAAGAAGCTTTTCCCCCAAAGAATTGTTTTTTTCACTGTGGCACGGCTTTAATTATTTTCAGTCTAATTGTCTTTAAAGAGATGCTAAATTTTATTATTATTTAATTATTATTTAATAATTTATTATTTAATTTTATTTATTTAATTTTTATCATGTTATATCGCATTTAAGTTGCACTGATTTTGAATTTAAAAATGTTCAATAATATTCATTTTGTTAACATTAGCTAGCTACATTACTTAACAAACTATTATACATACTTCTGCTTCTAAAGCATTTAATAATCTTGATGTTAATATCAGTATTTACTATTCAAATCAAAGCTTTATATGTTAATATTATAAAACAAACAAATTAAAATTTGTAATTTTATTTACTAATGTTAACAAGAAATAATAAATATTGTAACAAATGTATTGATTATTGTTTATTTATGTAATCCATTGACTAATGTTACTGTCACGGTGCTACTGTGTTGGAGCGAGGAACTTTACAATTATTAATGAACTAAATACCAGGGAATACAAAGCAAACAGGAGACGCATGTAGCACACAACATGGAGGTACAAAATGATGTTAACACCAGACAAAGACAAACTGAACAGACTAGATCTTAAGTAGGGAGGCACTTGAGGATAATTAATAGAATACAGGTAAACAGAATGACACAATCAAACATGAAGGAAAACTAGGGCTGCATTAGGTTAACATTTTAATAACCGAGCATGCACTACAATTACGAACCATTCTAAGGTGACATTTCAGCACTTGACAAACAGATAGTGTCTCCTAAGTAGTACTTAAAGCACAGCTACGTGCGATTATGTTACAGTGCATTTTTGAGAAACACACGTGAAAAAATAATGAAGGATCGCAAAATGACTCATAGAAAACACTCTTAAACTCTAAGATCAATCATTATCAGGGAACGCAGCCCAGGTCCATAAGTCTGACAGTTACCTAATGACCTTATTGTAAAGTGATACCAAAAAAGTAATTAAATATTAAAGGAGCTATGTGGAGGTTTTTACTTAAAAAAATCTTTAAGATAGAGTTTTCATTTGTACATGTATGAGCCAACCATGATGTAAAAAAAAGAATGACACCTCGACTGTCCACCACGGTTGCCTCTATCAGCCTGTAGGCTCAATTGTGTGTGGAGGAGTCGGGCCCGAATTGGCGCGAAAATTCACAAAATGTGACGTCATGCGCGTTCTCGTCTCCTTGGGCTTACAACCGTACAGCACGCCAGCCATTATAGTAGCGGCAATAGTGTTTTCAAATGGACTCTGCGGATGGAAAGAAGCGACCAGCCTCCAGCACAATTCAGACACCCACGGACAGTCCTCGTAAGTAAAAAAAAAAAAGAGCGTGCGCACTGAGAACGAGCATGAGACTGGCTGCAGTTCCTCTAACGGCCACTGGTGTCAGTAACGGTTAGAAATTTCAGAACCTACGCAATGCTCCTTTAAGAATAATGGGATTTATATGTGATGATATATAAATGATATATTTATGTTATATCAAATTATTTAATCATTATATATTATTTTTACTATTATTTTGTATTATTTTGGGGTGAAATATGAATTGAACATGTTGGGTAATATAAATGTAATAGTACAAATGAGATTAACCTTCTTAGTAGCTTAAAGGTGGGGTAAGTGATTTCTGGAAGCCAATGTTGATATTTCAAATCACCAAAACAAACACGCCCCTACCCCAAAAGGGTCATATTATCTTTCTTTTAGGACACACTTTGGGACATGACGGTTGAAAAAGACAGTGAAGGAGGTTTGTGATATGCAATTTTTGTTTTTAATTGGACACAACTAATCATGTCTCTAACTGACCAATTCCAGTCTCTTTGCAGACCGCACTGACCATTGCATTTTGGAAATAACCAACTGCTGCGTCATGCACCCAATTTTCCCCACCCTTGGCATGTCAAGTTTTCAAATGCTTGAATTTTGGATCCTGGTTCCCTTTACCTTTCTAGTCTATTTTACATTGACAGTAACAGATGAAACTCTTCAGGATACACAGCTTGCCTTGAAGTTAATAGACATTGCCCTACTGAGACTGCTGTCCCTCATTGCCAGTCTGTTATATATGGCACTGAAACTTACACCTGGATACTCACTAAAACTTCTCTGCTGTTGTTTTGAAGGACATGTTACTTTTCCAAAATCACAAATGTCATGCAAATGAGATGCATGCATATTATTAGCCTGATGCACAGTAAGGATCAGTAAGAATAAGCTGAGATGAAAGCAGCAGCATAGAAGTAGGGGTAGATATGAATAACCAGTTCATTAGAAAGCTCTGGAGGATTGACAAGGGCAATGTGTGAAAAAGAGAGGCATTTTAATGATTGAGAGAGCAAGCATGGAATCAGAGCCTTGTGTGAGTTTGTTGTATATTTCCTTTTCTTGCAAGTTAATGGGTGATGACAGCATAGAGAATGAAAGAGAAGATGGGAGAGAGGAAGAGAGAAATAATGTCAAAGGGAACAATTTTGCATGTTCCCTTTGGGACTGGTAACTTGGGTCTGAGAAATTCCTTAAAACTGCCAGTATTTATTTTTAGATTTTATTGCACCTTTATGGTAAATTATAAGGAAACAGAATTAATATATGTCAATATTTAAATTTTTTGATACATAAATTTGCTCTTTGAGTCTTTTGTCTCCTTTTTTTGTCCAAATTCATGCCTTTGTTTAATTGCATATCAAAAATGAGCAGGTAATTCACTGATATAATTAAGAATATAATTATAGGAAGTCACAGATGGGAATCAGAAGGACCTTGTCTGGTTATTTTAAGTCCTTACCATGTTAGCGGCATTGAGTTGATTGGAAAGCACCAGAAGTGTGATTTTGCCCCAGGTTTGCTGGCTGATAATTTGAAATGGTTGATTGCTGATCTTCTTGCAGCAAGAATATTTATTGGCATATTCATGATGCTGGACTGTAAGGATCAGAATTCAGTTCAGTGTGCACTCACTGAAAAATATGTCAGAAGTAATCAAGCTTTATGTAGGTATATTGCAAAGCAATGACAATTGGCAAAGCACATTTTTCTCAGGCCATATCACAATAACTCAATATCTGAAATGTATTCCATTTATTGTAACAAATTTGAATAAATATTGGAATAAATCTGTTTCATTCTGCCATAAATATTGCTGCACTGCCAACTGGATATTATGAGCTCATGAGTAATGCCTCAAATAAATTCTGCATCCTCATCTATATTCAGCCAAAGCCAAATTAAGACTGTCTAAAAAGCCTGTTACACCTCTAATTGGTCAGTTTGGAAATAAGGTTCTCTTTATCCCAGTGATTGTGTGAGCTGTTCGACTGATTTTGTGAACACAGGCAGAGACTACATGTTATATGCATGAGCTGTTCTGTATAGAAGTTCATCATGTCACTCACACTTCCTCTCCTTATTGTTCAGATCAATACCCACAGTTCTTCATCATGCTCATATTAAACCTTTTATAACTCTCCAACTTCTTATTCACACAGACAAGACTGCGTTTTTTTCATTACACGTGCTTGCTGCTGAAATTGCAATGCTTTAACTCCACTTGAATCTGCTTGATCTGTTGAGTGTTTGTAATTGCTACATGACCAGTGTTGGGCAAGTTACTGAGGACTGATTAGACCTACTTTTCATGTTACTGTTCTGATTACTTTTTTTCAAAAGTAATTAGTTACAATACTAATTACTTTACTTTTTTCTGTAGGTGGTGGCTTCTGCGGCAGAACCTCCTGAGGTGGCTTCTGCTCATGAACTCTCTGCTTGTCCTGTCATGGCCAAGGAGGCCATCCATGAACTCATAGTATGTCCATCTACAGCCATGTAAGGCTGTCCATGAACTCTTTGCCTGTCCTGTCACTGCCAAGAGGTCCATTCATTAACTATCTGCTTGTCCTGTTACGGACGCAGAGGCAGTTGTTAACCTCTCTATGCTCTGTGTTCCAGTCCCGCCTGATTCACCGTGGTAATTCCCTGAGCCATCATCTCCACTGAACTGGTCATCTGCTCCACCGTGGAGATCTTCGGCCCGGTACTGTGGGTGTCTTCAGTACCGCCGGCTAAGCCCTGGCTTCCTGCTCCACCAGTTGTGACCTGTTGGTCATCAGTTCTGCTGGCTCCGCCCTGGCTTCCTGCTCCACCTTGGATCTGACCTGGTGGTCTCCTGGTCCACTGCTGTATGGTCTGCCTCTGCTTCTTGGCACAGGTCCTCCACTGTTCCATGGTCTGCCAGTGATCCCTGGTCCAGGCCCACCACTGCTTCAAGCCTGTCTCTACTCTATGATCCTGGTCTGGCTCCCTTCCACGGGCCTGGCCCCCCTCCTTCCCCCTGGATCATCACTGCTTTGCCACCCTCCTGGAAATTTTGGGTTTTATTTTTTATTTTTTTTGGGAGGAGGGGGGGGGGGTTACCCATGTGCTACCCTTTTCTGTGTGTTATGTTCTGATTGGTTCCTTGGTTCATGTGTCATGTTCTCATTGGTTATCTTAGTCATGTGTCATATTTCTTGGTTCTTGTCATGTGACCATCATTGTTTGATATAACTATCCCTCATGTTGCCTTCTTTTTCTAGCTTTGAACCGTGTAACCTGTTTATGCAAAGTCTGTCTCTGGTCAAGTCTGTTCATGCCATGCCAAGTCATATCTATTCTAAGTCAAGTCTGTTTCAAATCGTTTGTTTAAAGTCAAGTCTTTGTTTGTATTTTGGATTACACTCTGCTTAATAAAACTGAGCTTGGGTTCATCTACTACTCGCCTTCAGTGAAACTGTTACAAAAACAATCATATCTATTTCTTGTATTTTTAGCATATTTTTATTTTTGGGGTGAACTGTTAAATATTCCTTTAAATACACAAAACAGACAGCTGGTGTGACTCAAACATACATGTACACTCATGCTCTTTCAGACTTACATCCAAGGTGGTGTGAGTGGAGAATGTAAAATATGGAAAAGAGGGTCAAGGATATGCCACTTTACTCTTTCCCTTGCTTGTCACTGTTGTCAGAAGTCGCCACCCAGTCTGAGCATAGGCTGTCCTCTGTGTGTGTCTGCATGTGTTATGTGTGTTCACTGTAAAATTAACCATTTTTACCTGATCCAGTCCTTAAATTTAGGATGATTTAATGATGTTTAATATTATTTCTGTGTTAAGCAGAATTCATTTATTTAGATGTTACCACATGACGCACATTTTCTTAGTCTATGAAATACATGAAACGGCTTGTCTATAACTCAAGGTAAAATTTTATCTACATGTAAATTTCCCCTTTTGGATTTGTTCTTTGTTATAATTAACTGACATCACAGTGACAAGGTTACCTCCATGTCTCATGAATTTATATTAATCCCATATACAACAAGTTCACATTGATGTACTTGGCTGATGCCTACATCTCTACAATCTCTTCTGAGTTCGTATATGACTGCATGGTTTCTTGGATCACTTGAATGGGGGTAAGCAGCTGAATGCCGCTGTCCTTGGTGCTGACATTCATTTGTGTGGCAGTTTTAGCTCAATGTGAAATTCTATTATGCTGTTACTGCATTTTCAGCTGCCGAGAGCTGTTTGGCTTATTAAAATTAATGTATTCTCCAGCATACATTCTCAAGTTTTAATAGTTGCAGGATGAAATTTGAGGGTTTACAATTGTAATTTATTTACATTTAGAGCAAGTATTTAAATGCTCTTTTAACATGGTTAAAGATTTTATTACAAAATATCACCCTATGATGAATCAATTTTCTAGTGCATACCTTCGTATGCATTAAAATATCTATTCATTACTCAGGTTACAATAAAGGCATATAAATACGCTTGTGGAAAGGCAGATTGCTGATAAGGAAATGGCTTATAGAAATTTATGCAAAGCAATGGTACGTCAGATGGAATTTAATCAGTAATCTAAATTCAGACCACTCTGCAGGTTATTAGTGTCTGGAGGGGTGGGATTTTTTATTATTTCTTAATGGTATCAAGACTTATTTCAACATATAAAGGGTTAAACTTTGTGTTTGCAGAGGGTTGTTGAAACCTGCTTCTAATAACTGAGAATTCATTCGTTCCATAGTAGCGCTGATCCAGTAGTCCAAGAGAATCATGATAAATAATTGGCTCAAGACTGCATCGCATGGTTACTGCAAAATCTATTTCCTTTTGTATAAAATTACACATAATTTGCATTATTTATAGTACATTATTCCAATCACTTTCAAATGTTTTGACAATAATACACAATTAGGTATTAAAGTAGAAGTAATTGTATGATTAATTATGTCTTAGTTTGTTATGAATAATCACAGATATCTGGCTTTTAATGATGGCACCGTAAGTGATGGCAAAAGTCTTCTTAATTCTTTCTGGTCACTTCTAGTTCACAGAGCTACAGACAGTTCAGCTCTACTGAGAACAAACTACACCTCCAGTATACCTCTATAAAATCGATTCATTGCTGTGCCACGTCTTCATGAAAGAATGTAAAAAGATTATTAGAAAAAAAGAAATTGTGTTAAAGTCAATGTGAGTGTTCAAGTGAGGACATGCAGTTTATTGAGCATACTTGCACCTTATGATCTTTGACATGCAGCATAACATCTAAAGTGTAAGACCCATTTTCCAGTGGCAAGTGGCAAGCAAAGGTTAATTTGAGAGCAGTAGTAGTATTATATTGTATATACCTAAATGCTCTTTTCCATCAAAATAATCCCATTACTTTCTCATGGCATATCCAGAACTTGAAAGTACATGTCTTGTCATGAAAAATTGACTCACACAGGATAAAAGTATGAAGTGTCTGTAAAAATGTGGAACATGTGTAAGAATAGGAACATGTGGTAGTACCATGGTACAGTGATGTATCAGATGGTAATGGCATAGTACTTTGATATATGCCATGTCCATGGTTATAAAATACGACTAAATTGTATTAACCTGAGTACTTTAAAAAAGTCGGTACAAAAGGTTTGATAATACCATGGAACCATGTCAAAAAGCATAGTAATGAAGTGGGGTTTTTTATTGGTGGAAGAAAACAACTACGCTAATCAAAATACTATATAAATAGAAAAGTTAATTCACTCTCATGGCAAAAAAGCACTTATCAATTTTCATGACCTTTCAACCTCTATGTAAATACTCGTTATTATTTGCTTGAATATTTGCCATTTTTATCACACACGGCTTTTGTGGTGTATTTTTGTTCTTGGGTCCAGACCTGGCAGAGAACAGACTTTGAAAACAGAAAAAAAAAATTATTTGCTTTAAATGCTATGTGAAATTTGACCACATCCTCACAAGCGTTGATATGAATTTCTCATCAGGTCAAACAGTGTCATGTTTGAGTAAGTGCTGCCTGTAAGTGTGTCTGCACACGTCCATTCTTCTTTGATGTTTGGCAACAAACATGTATCCCAAAGAAATAAGGTTTGGGTAATTAGGAGGGTTTTAGCACAGAATTTCTGCAAACTTTATATTTGCATATGCAAATCGTTGAATTTTCTTGCTGGATAACATGGATGAATTAATGTTTTGGCAGCCAGAATGGAAAGATGATTAACAGACATATAGCGAAAATCTGCATAAGCTCATCGTGTTTGCTAATGAGACACGTTTTAGCTAAAACTCCTGTACTTTATTCAATTACAAATCCATGTTATGATTATGTTGTACAAAAACTGTGTCACTCTGTTTGTAAGCATCTCATTGTTTGTTAATTTTTATATACATTGTTTGTTGTTGTTGTTTTTGTTTGTTTGTTTTTTTGGTTTGAAAGATTAGCAAGACAATTTTTGACAAAATCATACAGACACTGACGATGTACAACCACATGCAAAAGCTTTGTGATTTTATGCAAGTTTGTCAACACAAAGTCTGCCTAAACTTTCATCTGATAAGCCCACCCTTACCTTCAGTTCACAACAAAATGGTGTAAAACACTTCAGCGGTTTAACACTGACTTCAGACTAGATTTAAGGGTACAATCTCATTTAAAGTTGGTACAGAGTTCCTGTCTGTTCAGTTGAGCGAGAAGCCTCACACGGTACTCAACATTAAGTAACTGCCTTTCCAGAGAAGAGATAATTACAGAACAGATCAGATAAAACAGATAGAAAGGAAACTCTATGGCTCTTCACATCTATTGATCTTTCAGAGAACTGCAGATCTCCAGCTAGCATCCAATCAATAATTATTAACACAACTTTTCGAATTGGAATTTGAATTCCAATGTGGTGTCAAATTTCATACATTAATATACAGATTAATAATCTTATATGCTTATGAGCTCAAAACACTTTTCCTGTAGTGCATGATTTGTAAATAATACATTTTGGTGCTTGCCTCACATAACCAGCTGCACAAGTATAGCTTTTCTGATGTAGTAAATTGCTCGGTAGCTCACCTAGTACACATGCAATGTGGAACACTTGGCTACTAGTCCCTTGATACATGAGTCACGATAGAAGAGCTAAAATGCAATGATTGCTTTAGTATATAAGTTTTTACCTCACATTGTTTTTATTGACATTATCAGTTATTTTTAGAGTAGGGTCTAGCATAGTGCAAGTCATTGGACTTTTATTTTTTTACTGCAGCAATACAGGCAAAAACCAATTTAATAAAACTGGGACACAGTCGCATTCATCTGTTTCACTACATTTACTTTCTTAATGCACATTCTTGTGAATGATTCACTGGTGCACGTTATTCCAAAGAAAAAAAAATAGCTTGTCCTCGTAATCATAATTTAATGACTTCCTCTTCCACTGAAATGACATTCCATTTCCGCTGACATCACTTTTCTCTAAAGTTCTAAAGTAACAGCAGCTGTTTTGCTTCAGTTCTGATCTGAAAGAAAAATGACAGTGGCATTAAAGATTTGCACAGCTCTATCAGTCTAATGGTGCTCTTTCCTGACCCGTTTGGCTATAGAATGACCAGGGCAGGCAGATGGCAGCCTGATAAAAGGTAGATATCCTTCCGGGAATTCAGTCTCTGTGTAATAGGCTACATACAAAATTGGATTGCATCACTCTCTCAGCAGGTCTGAAGTGGCACATAAGGGCCATTCAGTTGTTTGTTTCTACAGAGAACTTTGGAAAATGAAGCGGAAAATGACAGCAGCAGCTGGGACTAAAAAGGCAGATATCTTTTAATCTGCATATCAGAATGTGCTAATGTTTTAGAGGAACATCCAAGCCAAGTTATTGAAATTACAAGAGTATGAGTTGCCCGTTGTGTACCGGCCATTTGTCCCTCATTCTTCGGATTTCACGGTTTTAAATGTTTGATTCTTGTCTGTTAGTTTATAAAGAACACCAACGTTGAATGTTAAACACTGAATTTAATGTATGTTGTGGTACTTTCTCATCAAATATTTGTAGAATATCATGCAATTTTCTTACAGGTTTTTTTTTTTTTTTTCAATAATTGACCGAAATAATCAGAATATATACATAATCAGAATCTGCAGACAGTGGAATTCTGTGGAATGAATTTAAATCTAGTAAAAAAAGAGCTGAGAGTAGCTGAAAGAAAAAATTCAAAATATGTGCCAAAATATTTCATAGATTCGGTGTATAATTGCTGTCGTTCTATTATTTAGATGTCTACAGTGAACCATTGCCGATAATATGTATTTGACTCTCTTTTTCACTGCATAATAAAATGGCAGTCCATGTATTCTCCCTCTTTCTAGTAATCTGTCCTCTCATTTGCTTTCTGCAGAGATGCCATTCCCCTGCTGGAAATGAAATAAAAGACAGACCAGGGCCACAGACATGATGTGTTTTAACCTCTCTTTTTTCCTTTCCTCGCTCTCTCTATCATTACCCTCAGGTCCTCTTCTCACATCACCATCCTTCAGACTCACTAGCACTCTCAGGGTTTCTCAATTTACCCATAATTCTCTTTTACTTACCTTTCACTGTGCTGCACGCTCTCCTTCTCTTTTCTTATGTGGTCTTTACAAAACTGATTGTGTGGAGAGATTGGGGGAAATAAGAGGCATGTGCTGTAGTGTGAAGGGGTGACTCTGTGGTTCATCCACTTATCCGTTCTGTCAGACCGAGAATCTCGATAAAAGTCCTACTAACAGTTTTAATTTTAGTTTCTGTCTTTTGACTAACATCTTATAGATTTAGTCAACATTTCATCATGTGATATTTATATTTGTTTTAGGCTAAAGTGGCATCTGAGTGCAAAATGAATATGAGATTAAAATATTCAAACATTTTATAGATTGATTTATACATGGAGCAACATTTAACAAAAACAAGGAAAAGCAGTAGGTGCTGTAAATATCTGAGCCCCTAAAATAACATTATAATGAACAAGCTTACACTATTACAGTACAATGTTGTGAATCCTTTATGTCTTAGTTTTTATATGTGCCTTTTTGTTCCATTATACTAAATACAGCTGGAGTGAAAATGACCTTGGAGGACTCCAGTTTTAATATTATTGTAATATTTTTCAATTTCTTCTTTTTGTTTGCTAAGCCAGTTGTTTTCAATTATGCAGTGGACTATTATTTTATTATTATTATTTTTAAAGTCAGGCTGATTGTAAAAACATGCCAATAGCGGCATTTCTCAGAAATGATAGGATTGTGTTACATCTTGCATGTTTCGCAACACTTTTAAAGTGAAATGTCCAGATAGTGGCACTAAAAGCAAGCTCAGTTTAGCAGATAAACGTGAATCTGGCAATGTTTTAATTTATTGGCTGTTGTAAACAACAACTTTATTCCAGTTCACACAATGTATGGTTATAGGAACAGATTAATAGATTTATATGCTTATGAGCTCAAAACACTTGTCATATAGTGCGTGATTTGAAAATAATTCACGCTTGCCTCATATAGCCAGCTGCAAAAGTATGGCTCTTCTGATGTAGTAAACTTGCTCGGTAGCTGAAGGGAATTTGGATCAGAAGGGAATGCGCCCTTGATCTACTTAAATGCGTTTATGTTTGCGTGAATCAATCATGATCCAGCCTCCAGAAGTGAGTATAATGTATTTAAATGAATTATTGCAAATTGCCTTTCCTAACAATGTGCTAATTAGCAAGTTTCACTATGAATGTGGCTAAAGTAAACCGTTTCTCAGAGAGCAGATCAGAAGAGGGGGCGGGGTCAGCAGAGCTCATTAGCATTAATGGAGAATTCCACAAACCAGCATGTTTTGAAAACAGCTGTTTTTGACTGGGTAAAAAATGTGTTTTTTACACTACCATTGAGAAATTTTAAACAAACTATGGTACAGGCTTTTCATTAAATCCCTAAAGAATCATATCAACTTGTGGAAAATGGGCTTTGTATGACCCCTTTAACTGCAGCAATACAAGCAACAACGAATTTAATAAAATTGGGACACATTCACCTGTTTTGGATGATACTGAATGCACTTTTAGGGCTGTTCACTAGACATTTTACTTTGAAAGTGCTGTAACGTGTAAGAAGCAATGAAGCACATTCTTCCACTAGTAAAGCTACTGAAATAAAGAATTCAAGTATTCTAAACCTACTCCTGAGATTGCTCAGTCTACAAACCCTTAAGCAGATGTGACCCTAAAATCACATATCACGCAGAGAGCTTTAGCTCACACATGAGTGCACACACACCAGTTCTCACACAACGTAAATCTTGCAGCATTACCTGCTCCAGTAGGCCAAAGACATGTTTGGCGAAATTCAATTGACACAGAATGACCAACAAAATACTCCAGACCTTCATCTGCAACATTGGGAGGTCTTACTGTACGGCTGCAGATCAGAGCATGTCCTTCAATCTCACACACAGTGGTTTGATTGACAACCGGAGTACAGCACACCTGGAGGTCTGTGAAGTGAGAATTAGCCTGCAGATTCATCGACTCTTTCAGCTTTTACCGTGATGGATGGCAAGAGGGAGAGAATTTGAGAGAGGGCAATGGATAAAACTGGAGAGAGAAGATGCACGTGGACGTGTTTTTAGAAATTGGATTAAAAGCTTTATGTGAAAAAAGGAAAATGGAATGGATTATCGGGGAATGAGGGAGAAGATGATGATGCAAGGGAAAGGAAAAGAGAATGGAGATAGATTTGTGTTTTTAAAATGGCTTGTGGACATCAAAATTGGGAAAACAATCAGATATTACAGCTGTTTATCAGTCAGCTGAATAGCTTAAGTCATTGTGTGCGTTTTTGTCCTCGAAGGTTGATTTGTGCAGGCTGCATTTGAATAACTGATAAAAACACCGGTTTTGACCCTGCTATAACATCTCTCTTTAGGCCACCCACGAGTGTGAACACTCTTCACGATTTTTCCAAATGGAGTTATTCATAGCCTCTTGGAGCAGTTTCGCCATCACTTATTGATGCATAGCTAATAAACACCTCTACTCTGTTATTTCTTCTTTTTCTGCGAAACCAAAGAGAGCATATGTATTGTATTGTCAGAGCTACGTTTTTTTAAGCAGGCACTACAGATGATGAGTTAATGAGCCGGATATCATGATCCTAAGTTCATGTCAGTCACCTCTGAAGAGACAAGTGGGTGATAATTGCATGAACTTTGTCGTGCAGGGCTTCTAATTAGAGTAATTTCAAAAAAGTCAAAGAAATGATTTGTGTGAATCAGACACTAGTTAAATATACTCTATGTGGCTTTCTTAATACTATTTGAATCAGTACTAATGGATATTAAGTATTTTCTTTCATTAATTAAACACAACTACTTTACTGTAATTATAGCGCATTATCTCTCAGTTAAGTTCTTAACTCCTAATTCATTTTATCACTCATTCTTTTTATACTCCTAACTCCAAGCAAAGCTTTAAAATGCCTGCTTTTTCTTGTCGTAAAAAGCTCTATGGAAGTCTATTTCAACCTTAGAAGAAAAAAAAAAGGTAAATATTCAGGATTTTTTTGAGAGAAGCCTCTTGTGCCCACCATTAATTAATTTGATCAGAAATACAGTGTGAATAGTTTATTACAATTTACACTGCTTTCCATTTTAATGTTAATATAAACTGAATCCTGTGATGGCAAGGCTAAGATTTGTGTAAGGTATTTTTTTCTAATGTTAGTCAAGGTCATAACACACACCAAAAATTTAATTAAACTTTACATGTAGTTTTTTTTTCACCCTCTCTCTGAATTGTAGAATTAACCAGGCTATTTTAAAACATCTTCACATTTCCCAAGCCTCCAATAAAGCCATAATCTATACTGTCGCAAGTTCACTTAATCAAAGTATTCTGTTCAAACAGAATAAAAGGATCAAGGACATTTTTTATTTATTATAATGTAACAGTTTCACAACCATGAATAGCATGTTTAGTAGACATATTGTTAGTTTTACACCAAATGGAATAACAGTGATCTTGTCTTCAAAATAGGGACTCTATCCTCATTTCACAGTCGCTGTGTTATAATGTGTATATGTGCAGTTTTGAATCTTTTTTTTTTTTCAAGATCATATATGTTTTGGCTGGGGAGGGAGTTTTGAGCTCATATTATGACTAATTACTTTACAGTTTTTTACGATTGCTATGACAGATTTTTCAATACTTTTAACAATTTTCCAAAACTCTTAACACAGTTAGCACTACATCCGCCTGTGTAAGCTATACTATTAACACATTTCTTGTTGCTTTAACACAAAATGCATACAATTAACACAAATTTAAAATGCTTGAACTTCTTTTACACACAAGCTCAAACAAGACCAAAACAATGGATTTTTACTGCCAAATTTACCAATGATTTAACACTGTATGTCAGAACAGATAACACCATGTTCTAAACCTAACCTTACAGGCTAAAGTCAAGGTAAACAGCTGTTCATATTGTGAATTGAAACACAAATATATTCCCTGTATTTTATTCCATTGCTAATGAGAAACAGCTTATTGAAGTTATGCAAATATATAAATCACAGCTGATTCCCATCTAGGAAGCACACTCAGGTGTTGAGGTTCTTTCAATCACATGATCATATGTTCTAAAAGAGGACTCTTTGGGCTGATCTTGTGTGGAAAAGAAACAATATAGAGCAACACAAAGAAAGAAAGAAAGAAAGAAAGAAAGAAAGAAAAAAAGAAAGAAAGAAAGAATGCCTGCAAGAGGGAGAGGAAGACGAGTACCAGGACAAGGGAGAGGAGTGGGGCAAGGACAAGGGCAAGGGAGAGGAGTGGGGCAAGGACAAGGGCAAGGGAGAGGAGTGGGGCAAGGGCAAGGGAGAGGAGTGGGGCAAGGACAAGGGCAAGGGAGAGGAGTGGGGCAAGGACAAGGGCAAGGGAGAGGAGTGGGGCAAGGACAAGGGCAAGGGAGAGGAGTGGGGCAAGGACAAGGACAAGGACAAGGGAGAGGAGTGGGGCAAGGACAAGGGAGAGGAGTGGGGCAAGGACAAGGGCAAGGGAGAGGAGTGGGGCAAGGACAAGGACAAGGACAAGGGAGAGGAGTGGGGCGAGGACAAGGACGAGACAGAGGAGTGGGGCGAGGGAGAGGGAGAGGAGTTAGAATGCGTGGTGGCGCTCAAAGAAGGACCAGAGCTAGGGTAACTGATCAAATAAGAGCAACTATCATTGACCATGTCATAAACCATGGGCTATCATATAGAGAGGCTGGTGAACGAGTACAACCAAATCTCAGCCGGGACACAGTGGCATCCATTGTCCGTATTTTCAGAGAAACCAACAGGTAGGATATTGCTTCTCCTACAGCAAAGTGTACTGTAAATACTGTAATATTACCATTTACAGTATTAGAGTGACTGTATGCCTCCGGTCTCTAATATGTAACTGTATTTTGTTCCTCTAAGGATTCAACGTCTACCTCCCTCAGGGGGCAGAGGAAAGCTCCTGAATGAAGAACAGGAACTTGCTATTGTCAACACAGTGATTGCTGACAATGAAATAAAACTGAAGGACATTCAGTCCAGAGTTGTAGAGGACAACCTTGTCTTTGGGAACATTGCAGCAATCAGCATAACATCCATTTCTCGGACTCTAGCTAAACACAGAGTCCTAATGAAACAACTATACAAAGTTCCTTTTGAAAGGAACAGTGAGCGCATCAAAGAACTCCGTCACCAATACGTCCAGGTAAGGTTATGCAATACAGTCATTACTGTACTATACACAGTGTGTTTTGCAGTAAACTACTCTATAAACCTGGAGTACATTAGGACATACAGTAGATATACAGTACAGCACAGCATGTACATACACTGTGTCTAATTACTTTCAGAGAGTCATGGAGTTGGAGGCCAATCAAGTCCCACATGAAATTATCTATGTTGACGAGGCTGGCTTCAACTTGGCGAAAAGGCGTCGCCGTGGGAGAAACATAATTGGCAAAAAGGCCACAGTTACCGTGCCGGGCCAGAGAGGAGCCAACATCACCATGTGTGCCGCAATCTCCAACAATGGTGCACTCCTGCATAAATGTGAGATTGGCCCCTACAACACCGACCGCCTTCTCCTATTTTTAGAAGACCTGCACGAAAGATTGGTGCCAGAGGTAGAAAGGGGACAGGTGGGAGACCACTTGCCAATATATGTGATCACATGGGACAATGTGGCATTCCACCATTCCCGTGCAGTCACAGCATGGTTTGACGCCCATCCTAGGATGGTGTCCCTTTTCCTTGCTCCTTACTCCCCTTTCCTCAACCCCATTGAGGAGTTTTTCTCATCCTGGAGATAGAAGGTTTTTGACCATCGCCCACATGACCAAATGTCCCTCCTGGATGCAATGGATGCTGCATGCCAAGACATCACAGCTGAACACTGCCAGGGGTGGATAAGGCATGCAAAAAGATTCTTCCCACGATGCCTTGCCAGAGAAGATATCAGGTGTGATGTGGATGAGAACATGTGGCCAAATGCAGAAGACCGGGCAGACAAGAAGTTTACTTTGTTTTTTTAAATTATTATTCCGGTGCTTTTTCTGTTTGTATATCTTGCAGTAATGTCCTTTTGCAAATAAAGTCTTTACTGCAGCAATTCTGTCTCTGTCTTTTTTTTAGAACTGTAACTGTACATTCTATGATGCTACTCTGAGATGGTCATTCATTTTTTGTGACAAAATGCATGCATTTACTAAACCCAACAAAACAAAAATGTAGAGAGGCTTCAAAAGAAACTACAGTGCAAAACACAATCTCTGATCAATACAATATACTGTACTGTCCATTGTATAAGGGCAGACCTGTCACATAAAATAATGCAGTTTCTGTAATTTCAGCTGATGATAGTGTTTTTTTTGTCATTGTGTTATGATTGACTAAATGTTCCTGTTGGAAGAGAACATGTGTTAGTGTTTTGAATAATTATTTGATTTTGAAACATGTTTGCAGTGTTTTGGTAGACATAGTGTATATTGTGTTAGTGTATTATTGTATTTTGAAAATTAGATTTGGAGTTTAGTTTACAATGTGTGATTTTGAGCATGAAATTAACCGTTTTGCCAATTGTGTGTTTTAGGTGTGTTGGTGTGTTAAGAGTTTAGGAAATTTGTTAAATGTATTGAAAAATCTGTCATAGCGATTGTAAAAAACTGTATTTACAAATATCACAGACAAATGTTTTTTTTTTTTTTTTTTTTTTTAAAGACAAAAACCTCTAAAAAAAAATCATTGTGGTTGATGTGTTCATTTTTGCTTTCACAAAGTCTTTTGTTTACAGTAAAGCATTCAATGAGAATGAGTGAACCTTAACGTGTTCAGACTAAAAAAACATATGGGCTGACTTTGATGGATAAAGGGATTTGTGTTTACAAAATAACTCTCCTTTCAGAAAAACAACAAAGCTGCGATGTGCAAACAATGTGCAAAACTGTCAAAACCTGTCAAAATACCTGCAAGGAAACAAAACCACTATATGATTTTTCTTTTTTCTTTTTTTTCTTTATTTAGCACACTAGTATTTGAATAGCTATTAACCATGCTTGTTATAAGAAAGGTTATGGTTTAGTGGACCTAAATTATAAATTAAATCATAAATGTGAATTATAAATATTCAAGTACACTTATTCACATGCATGTTATGTAATAGCACCTGCTGAGTGATCTTGCCATGGT